>NW_024070207.1:8879038-9068090 GCF_014754425.2 Oryx dammah
AAGGCCCACTTGACTTCACATTCCAGGATGTCTGGCTCTAGGTGAGCGATCACAGCATCATGGTTATCTGGGTTGTGAAGACCTTTTTTTGTATAGCTCTTCTGTGTATTTTTGCCACCTTTTGTTAATATCTTCTGCTTCTGTTAGGTCCATACCATTTCTGTCCTTTATTGAGCCCATCTTTGCATGAAATGTTGCCTTGGTATCTCTAATTTTCTTGAAGAGATCTCTAGTCTTTCCCATTCTCTTCTTTTCCTCTATTTCTTTGCATTGATCACTGAGAAAGGCTTTCTTATCTTTCCTTGCTATTCTTTGGAACCTTGCATTCAAATGGGTATATCTTTCCTTTTCTCCTTTGCCTTTTGCTTCTCTTCTTAGCTATTTGTAAACATCATAGTTTATTCAAATGAGCCCTGCACTTAATTAAAAATTACCTCTGGGTATTTTAGGTTTTGTCTGTTGCTTTTTTGGTTGCTCTTGTGAATGGTGTCTTTTTCTCTGAATAGGTTATTGTTGATACCTAAAGAAGCTACTGATTATGTTAACTTTGTAGTTTTACTTTACTGAACTGTCTTCTTAGTTCTAATAGCCTTTTCAGTTTCATGTATTTCTCATTCCTCTTTTAATTGTTTGGGGTTCTTATGGGTAGAAGGGGAAGGAGTGAGAAGAAAAGGGGCCAGTTCATTTTACCCTCATTGGTTGTAATTACTACCAAATTATTACTGGGTTGAAAAGTAAATTGCAAAACCTTGAGATGCCTAATAAATCGGAGTGCCCAAGCATTTGTCTAATGAATTGTAATGATTCTTGGAATTTGTCTTTCAGCGAGAAGCTCTTCCTGCAGATAGCTGAGATCATGGCCTCAGATGGCTGGAAGGATGTAGGTTATGAGTACATCTGCATTGATGACTGTTGGATGGCTCCGGAAAGAGATTCAAAAGGCAGACTTCAGGCAGACCCTAAACGCTTTCCTGGTGGGATCCGCCACCTAGCTGATTATGTGAGTGTATGGGTAATTCTCTTTTTCGTTCAGGTGACTATAAGCATTTCTGTACATAATCTTGCTCAAAACACTTGGAAAGTAAAATAGCTGTTACTATCCAAATTGTAAGGCTTGTTGGGTGGAATTTTCATTCCATCAGCAGATCTGTGTTTCACAATAGTTCTTGAGGCCCATCTTGGAGAAGTTCTCTTTTTGCTGAAACCACTGAATTCTCTAGGAGAAAAAGGGAACTTGGTTCTTGACATGCGTGCATATATTTCCATATAAATTTTGAGCAGTTATCACAATTGTACTATAGACTACAACTTTAGAAGATAGAAGGAATATGTTCTAGAGATTGTTAAAGCATAATGGAGCCAAACACTAGTTAAAGGCAGTGAAGACAGATACTGAGTACAATTCAGTACTGTTGTAATAGGGGAAAGAGCCAAGTTCAATCCAAAATACACCAAAGATGAGTGGGGTTATAAATAGCCAGATTGTGGGGGTCGGTGGATGAACAATTACTAAGAGGAGATATCAGGAGGAGGGGAAGCAAGCCAAGGACTTAGACATCAAGGCTGGGGCGTAAGGAATTTGATCAGATATTAAAAGGTGGAGGGGGGAGGGTGACTTTGCAGGATTCTTACTAAAACCAGACAGGGTAAGCTAAGGTAGAGGCCTACTTGAGAGGGGGTTTAGAGGTGCCTAAGGTTCAGTCAAGGAAAGAGTCTTTGTCCAGATAAATCTATCATTGCCCTGAAAATGTAACTTTTAGCATCCCATCAAATGAAGATCAGAGCAACTGACAGCTTTCACATCAGTTCTATGCTATTGTTACATGTAGAGTTTGAACTCAGCAGAACTGAGGTCTTTGCTCTTTATCTCCTGACAAACTAATCTGGATAATTTTATGGGCTGGGGGGGCAGGGGAAAGCCCCCCCAGTATCTACCTGGTGAAGTATACTGGTCTCTGCGTCCAGCCTGAAATAGTTCTCTATTTCATGATTGCCCTTCTAGCGAGGTGACTCTTTTCTCTCATTTCAGGTTCATAGCAAAGGACTGAAGCTAGGGATTTATGCAGATGTTGGAAATAAAACCTGCGCAGGCTTCCCTGGGAGTTTTGGATACTATGATATTGATGCCCAGACCTTCGCTGACTGGGGAGTAGATCTGCTAAAATTTGATGGTTGTTACTGTGACAGTATACAACATTTGGCAGAGGGTACGTTTCATCCACAAGATTTAGCCAAGAGCAAAAGGCAGAACTTTGAGGACAAGGTAGCTAAGCATCCAAAGAACTACTCCTCACTTTGGAAATATCCAGTCATGATACTGGAAATAATGATTCTCTGTGTGCCAGAGTTCCTGCCTCTTCTTTCAGTTTGTCCATCATTCATGCATGCAAAAGCCACATGTGCCTAACCACAGCTAATGCCGTGAACTTTCATGTAAGAGAGCTCTGAGTTGACTCCAGATAATTGTTAACTCTCTGTCCATCACTGGGAAAAGAGTCCCAGATGTCAAACAGTCACAGAGAGAACATCTTCCTTCCTGCCCTTCTTCAATATAGCCACCATCCTGCACTCTCTCCTCAGAACAATCCCAGCAGTCTGGGTGGTACTATGCACAGTGTAAGCACAGAACAGTCGCCTCTCTGTGCTGCTGGTTTAAAATAGAAATGTGGCCCTTCCAGGCAGCTTCTATTAAAAAGATACAGTCCCAGCTGGAAACCCCTTTCTTTATTTTACACATTGTTTTCTTATACAGGTTATAAGCAAATGTCCTTGGCCCTGAACAGGACTGGCAGAAGCATTGTGTACTCCTGTGAGTGGCCCCTTTATATGCGGCCCATCTTTAAGGTGAGCTAGTGAGCTCAGAATCCAATAGAGCCTTGCTGGTAGATTTTCAGAACTCAAGAGCCAAGGAGATGAAGGTCCCTGTCAAAGTCCAGCCTTACTTAACAGTCTCATCCTGCCGTTCCTCCCAGGATCTATCTGCTTCTCACCATGCCCACTGCTGTAACTGGAGACTAAGCCACCATCAGCTGAGAAGCCAGTCACCTTTGACTCTTCCTTTTTGTCTCATGGTTCACAACCTATCTGCAACAATCCTGTTAGTACTGCCTACAAAATATATCCCGAATCAGCCCACTTCATTATCATGTTAACCTATTCAGTTTCCTTCTATGAGCTTAACACTATATGGAATTATTTGTTGATGTACCTATTGTCTGTCTCCTCCATTAAACTGTAAGCTTCAGGAGGGCAGGGACCTTTTCTGACTTTATCAGTGTATCCCTACCTTATGGTAAGTGTTGAATAATTACTTATAGAATGAATGCCTGTTACCTCCTAATCTCTGCAAAATTCTCTAACCTCTTTCTAAACACCTTAAACCTCAGATAGCCCACCTGCCTATCTACAAACTTTTATTTCTAATTAAACATAACAAATTATATGCCTGGGATTCAAATTGCCTTATCATCTGCTGGCTGAGTCCTGTGTAATTTGGAACTTTTACTTATTAAGATTATTTTAGTTATTTTTTAATTGAAGTATAGTTGATTTATAGTATCATATTAGGAAATCACTGTATTTGCTTCTGATTATAAAAGTAATACATGTGCATTTTGGAAAAGTTTGACTGTGAAGTATAGAAAAAATTAAAATCCTCCATAATCCCAATACAGTAGTCCCCCCATCCCACAATTTTTGTTTTTCATGGCTTTGGTTACCAAAGGTCAACCACAATCCAAAATATTAAATGGAAAATTCCAGAAACAAACAATTTATAAGTTTTAAGTTCACACCACGTTCTGAGTATTGTGATAAAATCTTATGCCATCTCACTCTATCCTGCCTGGGACATGAATCATCCTTTTTGTCCAGCATATGCATGCTGTGTACACTACCCACCCATTGGTACCTGTATAGGGAAAAAAAGGTAAGTACATACAATACCACTCGGAGTCTTAGAATGCATCCCCCACACATAAGGGGGGACTGCTGCACCTAGTTGCTGTTTGCTAAATTTCCAGCAAAAACAGTGTTAAAACCATTTTAAGTTATATAGCCTACTTCTGAAGCAAACGTCTTACAATGAAATTCCATTATATTAATGATAAGGATTTAGCTCTCCTCATAGAGACCTTTATCGGGCTTCCCTGGTGGCTCAGACGGTAAAGCATCTGCCCGCAATGCGGCAGACCCGGGTTCAATTTCTGGCTCGGGAAGATCCCCTGGAGAAAGAAATGGCAATCCACTCCAGCAATCTTGCCTAGAAAATCCCATGGACAGAGGAGCCTGATAGGCTACAGTCCATGGGGGGCAAAGAGTCGCATACGACTGAACGACCACTTTCACTTTTACTTTTCATAGAGACCTTTAATCTGTAAACTAAGAAGGCTACAAGTGCCTTTTTAAAACATGATTGTTTTCCTATCACAAGAATGTTAGTAGAAAGTAAACAGAAGAGTTCTCTCTGTTTTCACAGCCCAATTACACAGAAATCCGAGAGTACTGCAATCACTGGAGAAATTTTGCTGACATTTATGATTCTTGGGAAAGTATAAGGAATACCTTGGACTGGACATCTTCTAACCAGAAGATAATTGTTCCTGTTGCAGGACCAGGAGGTTGGAATGACCCAGATATGGTAAGAACCTGAGCCCTCTGCTTCAAGCTCTTGAAGTAGACCTGTTTCCTTCCTACTTGACACCCAGGATAAATCAGAAGGGAGAAGTTCCTGGGAGGAGGCTTTATGTGAGACTAATCAGAGCAGGATGCCCTAGAAGGTGACTTGACTCTATGTCTAGGTAACTAGACAGAATGTTTTATCTCCCTTGAATTCTTACTTCATTCTTTGTCCCAGTTGGTGATTGGCAACTTTGGCCTCAGCCGGGATCAGCAAATAACTCAGATGGCCCTCTGGGCTATCATGGCGGCTCCGTTACTTATGTCCAATGATCTCCGAAGTATCAGCCCTGAAGCCAAAGCCCTTCTTCAGGATAAGGATGTAATTGCCATCAACCAGGACCGCTTAGGCAAGCAGGGATACCAGCTTAGAAAGGTATAGTAAATAATGTTCTATGGGAGAAAATAGGAATTGGCCAGGAACATCTTCTCTTGCCTTATCATTTACAATTCATCCAAATGTTTATTTGGGGTGTGTATTTTACGATGGGTTAATACTCAAGTACCAAGTTTGTCTTGGACTGAAACCTGTTATTTTATGGAGGATATGCACTGATCTTTTAAGAAGGCATTTTTTAATCTTGATATCATAGTTCGTGATGAGGCTCCTTTGTGCTACTTTTCTCTAGAAGTGCTTGATAATTCTAAGACATAATGTCACAAATAATATGGCAGCTTATCGCTAGTTACCAAACTATCACACCTCTTTTTCTGGCTTGTTTTTCAGGAGGACAGCTTTGAGATATGGGAACGCCCTCTCTTGAACTTAGCATGGGCTGTGGCTATAGTAAACCTGAAGGAGATTGGTGGACCTCGTTCTTACACCATCACTCTTACTTCCTTGGGTCGAGGACTGGCCTGTAATCCCAACTGCCTGATCACAGAGCTCCTGCCTGAGAAGAGGAAGCTTGGGTTTTATGAATGGACTTCAAGTTTAAAAACTCAAATAAATCCCACAGGCACTGTTTTGCTTAGGCTAGAAAGAACAAGCTCAGCTCAGTTCAGTTACTCAGATGTGTCTGACTCTTTGTGACCCCATGGACTGCAGCATGCCAGGCTTCTCTGTTCATCACCAACTCCAGGAGTTTACTCAAACTCATGTCTATTGAGTGGGTGATGCCATCCAATCATCTCATCCTCTGTTGTCCCCTTCTCCTCTCACCTTCAATCCTTCCCAGCATCACGGTCTTTTCCAATGAATCAGCTCTTCGCATCAGGTGCCCAAAGTATTGGAGCTTCAGCATTAGTCTTTCCAATGAATATTCAGGACTGATCTCCTTTAGGATGGACTGGTTGGATCTCCTTGCAGTCCAAGGGACTCTCAAGAGTCTTCTCCAACCCCACAGTTCAAAAGCATTAATTCTTCAGCGCTCAGCTTTCTTTATAGTCCAACTCTCACATCCATACATGACTACTGGAAAAAACATAGCTTTGACTAGACTTCGTTGGCAAAGTAATATCTCTGCTTTTTAATATGCTGTCTAGGTTGGTCATAGCTTTTCTTCCAGAGCAAGTGTCTTTTAATTCATGGCTGCAGTCACCATCTGCAGTGATTCTGGAGCCCCCAAAAATAAAGTCTGTTACTGTTTCCATTGTTTCCCCATCTATTTGCCATGAGGTGATGGGATCAGATGCCGTCTTAGTTTTCTGAATGTTGAGCTTTAAGCAAACTTTTTCACTCTCATCTTCATCTGGGGGCTCTTCAGGTTTTCTTTGCTTTCTGCCATAAGGGTGGTGTCATCTGCATATCTGAGGTTATTGATATTTCTCCCAGCAATCTTGATTCCAGCTTATGCTTCATCCAGCCCAGCATTTCACATGATGTACTCTGCATATAAGTTAAATAAGCAAGGTGACAACATACAGCCTTGACGTACTCCTTTCCCGATTTGGGACCAGTCTGTTGTTCCATGTCTAGTTCTAACTGTTGCTTCTTGACCTGCATACAGATTTCTCAGGAGGCAGATCAGGTGGTCTGGTATTCCCATCTCTTTCAGAATTTTCCAGTTTGTTGTGGTCCACACAGTCAAAGGCTTTTGGTATAGTCAATAAAACAGAAGTAGATGTTTTTCTGGAACTCCCTTGCTTTTCTGATGATCCAACAGATGTTGGCAATTTGATCTCTGGTTCCTCTGCCTTTTCTAAATCCAGCTTGAACACCTGGAAGTTCATGGTTCACATATTGTTGAAGCCTGGCTTGGAGGATTTTGAGCATCATTTTGCTGGTGTGTGAGATAAGTGCAACTGTGCTGTAGTTTAAACATTCTTTGAACTTTTCTTTGGGAGTGGAATGAAAACTGACCTTTTCCAGTCCTGTGGCCACTGCTGAGTTTTCCAAATTTGCTGGCAAATTGAGTGCAGCACTTTCACAGCATCATCTTTTAGGGTTTGAAATAGCTCAACTGGAATGCCATCACCTCCAATAGCTTTGTTCATAGTGATGCTTCCTAAGGCCCTGTTGACTTCTCATTCAAGGATGTCTGGCTCTAGGTGAGTGAGTACACCGTCATGATTATCTGGGTCATGAAGATCTTTTTTGTATAGTTCTTATGTGTATTCTTGCCACCTCTTCTTAATATCTTCTGCTTCTGTTAGGTCCATACCATTTGTCTTTTATTGAGCCCATCTTTGCATGACATGTTCCCTTGGTATCTCTACTTTTCTTGATGACAGCTCTAGTCTTTCCCATTCTATTGTTTTCCTCTATTTCTTTGTAGTGATCACTGAGAAAGGCTTTCTTATCTTTCCTTGCTATTCTTTGGAACTCTGCATTCAAATGGGTATATCTTTCCTTTTCTCCTTTGCCTTTAGCTTCTTTTCTTTTCTCGGATATTTGTAAGGCCTCCTCAGACAACCATTTTGCCTTTTTGCATTTCTTTTTCTTGGAGATGGTCTTGATCACTGCCTCCTGTACAATGTCACAAACCTCCATCCATAGTTCTTCTGGCACTCTAATCAGGTATAATCCCTTGAATCTGTTTGTCGCTTCCACTGTATAATTGTAAAAAATTTGATTTAGGTCATACCTGAATGGTCTAGTGCTTTTTCTTACTTTCTTCAAGTTAAGTCTAAATATGTCAATAAGGTATTTATGATCTGAGCTAGTCAGCTCCCAGTATTGTTTTTGCTGACTGTATAGAGCCTCTCCATCTTTGGCTGTAAAGAATATAATCAGTCTGATTTCTGTACTGACCATCTGGTGATGTCCATGTGTAGAGTCTTCTCTTGTGTTGTTGGAAGAGGGTGTTATGACCAGTGTGTTCTCTTGGCAAAACTGTTAGCCTTTGCCCTGCTTCATTCTGTAAGGCCAAATTTGCCTGTTACTGCAGGTATCTCTTGACTTCTTACTTTTGCATTCCAGACCCATATAATGAAAAGGACATCTTTTGGGGGTGTTAATTCTAGAAGGTCTTATAGGTCTTCATAGAACCATTCAACTTCTGCCTCTTCAGCATTATTGGTTGGGGCATAGACTTGGATTACTGTGATATTGAATGGTTTGCCTTGGAAACTAACAGAGGCCATTCTGTCATTTTGAGATTGCAAGCTAGACTGCATTAAAAAGCTTCCTTTATGAGTGACTACCCTGCTTTTGTCCATCTTCAGCTATTTTTATTTCCTTGAGTAAGATTTTCCACATTTAAGCTATCTGAAAACATTTTGGGGAAAAGCCTTTGAACCAGATATGAATAGCTGAGAAAGAATAGCTTAGTAATATTAATAAGTAAAATAATAATTAACAGACATACCTCGTTTCATTGCATTTAACAAATACTGTGGGGGTTTGGGGTGGTTTTTGTCAAAAATTGAAGGTTTGTGGCAACCCTGCGTCTGTCACAAGTCTATCGACCTTTTTCCAACCGCATTTACTCACTTCATGTCTCTGTGTCACATTTTGTTAATTCCCGCAATATTTCAACCTTTTTCACTATTGTATTTATCATGGTGATTGTGATTTACTATGGCAAAAAAATATTGACTCACTGAAGATTTAGATGGTAGCTAGCAATAAAGTATTTTTAATGCATCCATTGTTTTAGACATAATGCTATTGCTAATATTTAATAGATTACAGTATAAATGTTAAGTTCTATATGCACTGGAAAACCAAAAAACTGGTGACTACCTTTTTATCTGTTGCCTGTATTGGAACTACAGGCACTATTTTAGATGCACAAGATGTACTGACCTCACAACCCTGATGCAGGTACTTAATCACTGTAAATTACAGCCAGGAATTTAAACCAAGGCTGGTGGCTCAACTGAAGAATCCACCTACAATGCAGGGAGACCCCAGTTCAGTTCCTGGGTTGGAAGATCCCCTGGAGAAGGGATAGGCTACCCACTCCAGCATTCTTGGACTTCCCAGGTGGCTCAGCTGGTAAAGAATCCACCTGCAGTGCAGGAGACCTGGGTTCGATCCCTGGGCTGGGAAGATCTCCTGGAGAAGGGAACAGCTATCCACTCCAGTATTCTGGCCTGGAGAATCCCATGGACTGTATAGTCCACGGAATCCCAAAGAGTCGGACACAACTGAGTGACTTTCACTTTTTAACACTTACACCGCCACCTACTTGGATGGCACCAATTCTTAGCCTAAAGGCCAGTACTTTGGCCACCTGATGCAAAGAAAGAGCCAATTCATTGGAAAATACCCTGATGCTGGGAAAGACTGAAGGCAGAAGGGGGCGACAGGATGAGATGGTAGGATGGCATCACCAATTCAATGGACATGAGTTTGAGCAAACTCGGAATAGTGAAGGGCAGGGAAATCTGGCATGCTGCAGTCCATGGGGTCGCAGGATCAGACACAACTGAGTGACTGAAATGAACTGAAAGGGAATATAAAAAAACTTTCTCAGTTTAAGGGGGAAAAAAAGAATACCCTTTATAAATGGACGATTTAGAGGCAACCCATGCATGTGTGCTCATCTGCTTCAGTTGTGTACTACTCTCTGCAACCCTGTGGACTGCACCCCACCACGCTCCTCTGTCCTTGGGATTCTCCAGGCAATACTGGAATGGGTTGCTATGCCCTCCTCCAGGGGATCTTCCCATCCCAGGGACGGAACCAGTGTCTAGTATGTCTCCTGCAAAGGTGGGTTCTTTACCACTGTGCCACCTGGGTGGCAATCCAACAGACCACATTACTGAATTTTTATGGAAGAATCTCGTCAGGAAACACCCCTACACACACACTTAACTTTCTAAACCTAGAAATAATTGTTTTTGTAATCTAGGTCCAACAAATGCAAACAGCTTTCTTTCACCAACAACAGTTGGTACATTATGACCTAAAATACTAAACATCTGGACAGAAGACCCCCTCTGCTCTAAGATGAATTGCCTTATCTTGAGGTCCCACAGTGAGGCAATGAGTTTCAAATTGGGGTATGGAGGAATGAATCACTGGAGGATTTCTCATGACTTTCCTGGTGTCTCAGACAGTAAAGTGTCTGCCTGCAATGCAGGAGACTGGGGTTCGATCCCTGGGTTGGGAAGATCCCCTGGAGAAGGGAATGGCACCCCACTCCAGTACTCTTGCCTGGAAAATCCCATGGATGGAGAAGCCTGGTAAGCTACAGTCCATGGGGTCAACAAAGGGTCGGACACGACTGAGCGACTTCACTTTTTCCTCTCATTGGTTTACTTAAGGACCAACCTGCAGCTAATGCTTCAGGCCTGCCCCTTCTCCACTTCCCCTTCTACCATTGCCCTTTTCCCACATAAGCAAAAAAGCTATTCAGCTCACCCATCATGAATGCAGGACAGTACAAAAGGCCCACTCAAAACACAATATGCATGTTGTAACAATTCCTTAGGCTGTCAGGTGATAACCAACTTTTTTTCAATAAAACTGGAAGACTATTCACTATTAACTGACTAAAACTGTCAGTTAATAAAATTGGAATAGAATTCGCAAATCCAGACTTAATTCATCCACAGAAACTGGAAGGAAACACCTCCAGGTCCAGTTACCAAAATGCACAGCTGATTTGTTTCACCTCCAGTTTTGCTGCACAAGAATGAAGAATACAAAAGCATACAGAGGATTCCAACTGTTAGGCATTTTACAACATGAATAGGTCATTCCCCATAGATTCCACTGGGGAGTTTAACAGAAATTCTACCCTTTGCAATTATTTCAATGATTAAAATAACTTTTTTTATCTACTTAAAATTTGAGGAAGTTTAGGTGGGATGAGAGTAAGTCTAATACATATAAGGGCTTCCCCAGTGGTGCAGTGGTAAAGAATCCACCTGCAGGAGACTGGGATTCAATCCCTGGGTTGGAAAGATTCCCTGGGAAAGGAAACGGCAACCCATTCCAGTTTTCTTGCCTGGAGAATCCCATGGACAGAGAGAGGAGCCTGGCAGGCTACAGTCCATGGGGTCCCAATGAGTTGGATGTGACTGAACAATACTATGCCTAGAGAACTGGGTTGAAATTCCTCAACTTTAGTTGACTTAAATTCTGGTGACTTTAGTAGTAAACATGTGAGACAAATTATGTCATGCCTGGTGAACCCCATATTCAATATGGACATAATTGTTACTAATCTTATCCTATTAGCAAGGTTTCAGTTCTCTACTTATATTCCATGATAACCAGTAACAGCCTTAGCTTTTTAACAATAAGTCCCAAGTGCTGAAAGTACCAAACCCATCACAGCATCTGATGTGAGTTCAACCAGTCAGATTCAACTCCTAATGAGTCTAGAATCCAAAACCATGAAGCATAAATAAGAGGATTTTATTGATGGCATTTTTATTGTCTTCATAATAAAATACGAAGCTCAAAACTGGATCACTTGGCCCTGCAATAGAACAGGAAAAAAAGTGAGTTTTTATATTTTGTGAAGAATCTTTACTCCATCAATAATAGTGTCTATTCCTAAAAGGATCACCATCCCTAATTAAAAACCAGTCTTTTCATTTCCCCCTTCTTACATCAAAACTCCAGAATCTATGGATCTTAGTTATATTGAGAGCACTGACTGCCCCTGATCTTAATGAGGGGCCACAAAAAATGAGTAGGCAGAAATCTTCAGCTCTCAACATCTTCCCTGGTAGCTCAGATGGTAAAGCATCTGCCTACAATGCAGGAGACCCAGGTTCAATCTCTGGGTTGGGAAGATATCCTGGAAAAGGAAATGGCAACCCACTCCAGTATTCTTGCCTGGAAAATCCCATGGAGGAGCCTGCTAGGCTACAGTCCATTGGGGTTGCAAAGAGTTGAACATGACTGAGAGAGTTCATTTTCTTTTCTTTCAACATTATAAAACCATATAAAAAAGACTGCACCTTTCACCCCATAATTACATACCTTTCTCTTCTTATCGCCTCCCAGCTCAAAATGCTTGCATCTCTTAATAGCCAGCATTCTCTTTGATCTACAGTTGGGCTCAACACATTCAAGCCTCAGTACAATCTTCTTTGTAGTTTTAGCCTGGAAAAATAAGTCAAAGCCTTCATAAATCACTGCAGAAAATCCTTCTTCAAAAATATGACTATGCTGGGTCAAGTATGTAAAGCAAAGCTCTGCAAATTTTAAGAGTTGTGACAATTTCTCTTTAGCTATAGGGAGAAAACAGAATTGTGAAAATAAGTAGATGTTGTGGTGACCCAAGGAGGGTCTTGGAAAGCAGAAACAGTAAAACAAGACCCTTATCATCCTTCTCTCCATGTTGTAACCATTAACGGATTTCAGGTCCTCCTGAGCAGTATAAACTATCTCCCTTCCTACCCCATAGGGAGAAGGTATTTGCCTTACTCTTTCCCCTACCCAGTATACATGCCTCATCCAATCAGCAAATGACCCACAAGACCCCTATCCCACTCCTTGTACCCTGAGTATAAAAGTGGACTAAGGATCCCTGTTCAACGTTGGTTCTCCCTTGAGCTAGCCTGCTGTTTTAGCAGCATCTCCCATTCTAATAAACTTTATTTCCCACTCATTCTGTCTCATGTCTTGAAATTCTTTTCCAACCCGCACCTGGACCATGACAGATGTAAGAGAAAATAGTGGCATTATCTACTTGAAATCAAGTTCTCCATTCAAATCAAATATCATAGAGGGTTTCTTATCAATAGGCCCTCATCACACCACCTTGGCCTTTTAGCAGTTAAGTAATCTGCACAGGCAAAAATGGGTCAACTGAATCCATGTAACTATACTTCAAACAGCATCTGCAACCTATTAAACAAGGTTAATAAATATTACTTAAATCTACTCTTCAGAGACTACTACTAACAGTTACATTGAGATTTTATGTGATAACTCAGAAAGTACACTTCCCACAAATACTCAACTTTTAAAGCCTGCTCCTGTAGTCAGAATTCTATTGCTACTAGTTTGCAGTTCTCAAAAGGGCAAAAACATAGATACAATGTCCCAACCCCGAAAGAAGCTACCCAAATGTGGAAATGGAAATTACCACCTTGAGATCAAACCATTTATTGTACTTCAATGTACACTGAAATCATTCCTGAATACTTTCTGGAACCAGGCTGAATGAGGAGCTAAGTGCCAAAAGAAATGCTGTTTGTGGGAAGGCTATGCTCCAAGCATTGTGTACTTTAAGGGGTAGATAAATCGGAACAGAAACTCAAATTCAGACGGAGAACCACGGGTTATTCAGGAAGTCAGTGGCAGACCTAAATGGCTATTTTGAAGAACTTTTAAGACTTTGTCAGGTAAGTAGCTGACTTCAGGCTTCTGAACAGAACTGAGGCACAGAATAAGAGAAAGATTCTTACTGCAAGCATGAGGACTCCTTAGGACATGACAACAGATAAGAGCAGGGCAAAGGAAAGGATTTACAGTTGTACTCAAACTTCAGTCTTCAGGAAAGCAGTCTCATTCCTTGATGTTTGCCTCTTCACAAAGAGGACAAAAAATATCTAAAAAAACCAGCGAGGCAGTGATACTGTACAGTGTAGTCAGACCTGGACCGCGCTCCCAGCCGACTAGATATCTCCACCGGTAATTGAGGCAACTTCACTGAAACTATAAAACACACACCTATACTGTAGACATGTGTGGGCTAAAAGCAAACGTAAAGTCTCTGCCACGGTCAGTGAGAAGCATATCAAACAGTAATTATTACGAACCTTTTTCCGGAAAATCGGCTTAGTCTGCCCACCATAGCCACTCTGTTTCCTGTCATAACGCCGCTTTCCTGGGAGAATGCAAGGTATTTGTCAGGGTTTATCAAACATAACCAATCAGAACAGACACGTGGAAAAGTCTTCTCATCGATTTTATCTTGGACTTTCCAGCAGAAATATCAATGCCCAAGTGGGAAAGGGAGGGGAGACTGGGCTCGCGTATTCTATTACTACACAAATGCTGCATTAAAACCAAATCACGTACAAACCATCTTACCCTGGGCATACAGAGAATCCTTGCCCTTCTTGTACTGTGTCACTTTGTGGGGCTGGTGCTTCCCACACTTCTTACAGAAAGTCCGGCGCGTTTTTGGAACATTCACCTTGTAAATAAACCGTTCAGAACATAGTGTTATCAGACCATCGGCACAAAGCCCAACCCGACCCAGCTGAAGCTAAGGCATCCCACGAGGACTCGACTCTCAAACTCCTCGCCAACACACAACGCTGACTTTAAGGTGGTCTAGCCCCATGTAATTCAAGTACAGCGGCCTCTGCCGAGTCCCAAACTAAAACAAGAACATATTCCCTCTACCGCTGCCTACGTCTACCCCATCACTTCAATTGCTGGCCCCGAAGCCCAGTCCCTTTGGGCTCGATCCTGGCAACACTGGGCTCCTTTGGTACAACGAGTCCACTCAGGAGCCTGGACTCATCCCGAGACAACACCATCAACAGAGAAGGAAAGATTAAACTGGATGTTACCAGACCCCACCCCAAGGTCCTACCATGTTTGCGAGAGCGGTACCACCACAGAAAGAAAGAGACCGGACCGGAAACGGAAGTATATAGGAGGTTTCTCGTCGCGCTTCCTCATGGGAGTCGGTGGGGAACAACCATAGAGTCTCAGGCTCTGTGTGCACCTCCCTCTGGCGTCTGAGAGGACTCGACTCAGAGCTGCAGGCACAAGCTTAAAGAACGGCTCTGGCTGATGCTGATCCACTCTCTTCGACTTCCTCTCGCCTCACTCCAGCTTTGCAACTTTCCCTCACTTCCTCACTTTTGGCGGATAGTGGTGCGTAGCAGCGTTAAGTGAAGCAAGCAGTGCTTCCAGATCGTCTGGCTTCCATGTGCCTATCCCCGAGGGAAGCCAGAACCGGAGTGAACTGGACGAGCCCTCCACCTCAATGTCCAATTCCTGTTCCACTTCGGGGTCACTGGGAACAACATCTTTCAGTGAACTGTCTGTTCACTGAAGGCTTACAGGGAGCCAGTGCTCTAGTTCATCTACCACATCGCTAGCTGTTGCATTCAACAAATGTTTATTGAATGCCTGTTCTGTGTTGGGCACCGTTCTAGCGGAGGGCGGGCAGGCTTAGTCACTTCAGGTGTCCGACTCTTTGCCACCCTATGTACTGTAGCCTGCCAGGTTCCTCTGTCCATGGGATTCTCCAAGCAAGAATACTGGAATGGGTTTCCATGCACCACTCCAGGACATCTTCCAAACCCAGGGATCAAACAGGCAGTCTCTTAGGTCTCTACATTGGCAGGTGGGTTACCACTGAGCCACGTGGGAAGCCCTCATAAATGTATAATTACAGACTAAATATTTGTAAGAAAGGAACAGTGCTCAGCATTAAACAGCCCCCGCTTGTTTAGGGAGCAAGTTGGCTACCCTAGGTTCTGCAAAGTGAGGATAAAATTGTTCAGCTCCAACAACAGCAATAACCAGGCCAAAAGAGAGAACATATCCAGCAGCTCACTTCTTTGCATACGTGGCAGAAGTCATGTGCCAGGTTTCAAGAGAGTCCATCAGAGAAAGACTGAAGGGTTCTGGGCATTTTAAGTGAATTGTCCCATAAAATTCTCTCAGTAATTCTAGGAGGTAGCTGATACTATTATTCCCACTTTACAGTAGAGGAAACTGAGGCCGTAAGGTGTTAAACAATTTGCTCGATGCTGATAGTATTTAGTCTGGAGGAGGAAATGGCAACCCACTCCAGTATTCTTGCCTGGAGAATCCCATTGATAGAGGAGCCTGGCAGGGGTCTCTAACAGTCCATGGGATCACAAAGAGTTGGACACGACTGAAGGGACTTACCACATACTATAGTATTTAGTAGAACCAGGGTACAAACACAGGTGATCTGACTCTAGAGCTTGGGTTCCTTTACCATAATATAATATGATTGTAATTATAATCAATCAATCAATCAATTCAGTTTCTCAGTCATGTCCGACTCTTTGTGACCCCATGAACTGCAGCACGCCAGGCCTGTCCATCACGAACTCCCAGAGTCCACCCAAACCCATGTCCATTGAGTCGGTGATGCCATCCAACCGTCTCATCCTCTGTCGTCCCCTTCTCCTCCTGCCCTCAATCTTTCCCAGCATCAGGGTCTTTTCAAATGAGTCAGCTCTTCACATCAGGTGGCCAAAGTATTGGAGTTTCAGCTTCAACATCAGTCCTTCCAATGAACACCCAGGACTGATCTCCTTTAGAATGGACTGGTTGGATCTCCTTGCAGTCCAAAGGACTCTCAAGAGTCTTCTCCAACACCATAGTTCAAAAACATCAATTCTTCTGTGCTCAGCTTTCTTTATAGTCCAACTCTCACATCCATACATGACCACTAGAAAAACCATAGCCTTGACTAGATGGACCTTTGTTATAAAGTAATGTCTTTGCTTTTTAATATGCTGTCTAGGTTGGTCGTAATTATAATAGCTAACATCTATTGAACACTTATTATATGCCAGGCATTTTCCTAACTACTTCACATACTACCTGCTTTTAACCTAACAACCCAGATGATATATACCTTTATTAGTATTTAACAGGTGAGAAAACAGGCATGAGACATTAAAGTTGATTTAATGGTATGGCATTACCCAAAGTCACACCAGTGGTTATTATATGGAGATAGAATTTGATCCCAGGTAGTTTCAAGACCACAGCCTTGTACCTCACTGTGTCATCACAAGGGGCAGCAGGAGCATCTACAGAGTAGAGAATGATGAAGAGAGAATTGGCAGGGACCCAGGAGGAGGTGTCCTGGATTAGAGGCTCAGGAGCCTTGATGGCCTGGGCTCTCATGCTTGCATTACCCTCCAGGAACACCCACGAGTCTAGAGCTGACTCTCTGATCAGCTCTATTTTGTTGAACAGTGTCTGGGAATGAGATAAAAACATTACCACTGCCTACCGCATTTCCCAAAATTTTCTTTGCCCAACAGCCAGCCTATAGGCTCAGAGCATTTCCTTCTTCTCCTCAGCCTCTTACGCAGTGTTACTGGCCTTCGAGTTGTTTCTAGAGATTTCTCATGTTAGCAACATGGAAATATGAAGACAATGGACATGGCCCCTCTTAGTCTAATGGACCTTAGTTCTTTCTATCACACCACATATGGCATAGCTTTGGTTTAGATTCCTTCACCAATCTTGGTCTCTGGTTTGAACATGATCCTGCTCATTGATTTCCCTTAAGATGAGGAACTCAGAATTGAACACAGGACTCCTAGACATAGCCTGGCTTCGCAGTGTATGTGACTTGTTCTCTTACCTACATCTAGACATTGGCACTGTTTGGGTGCACGCCTTCTGTCAGCTGGACAAGTGTGTGAGGGGAGTGCACATGAGCAGAGTGAGGGAAAGTAAGTGTCTGTGACCAACTCTCAGGCAGATTCCTGGAGCAGCTATTCAGAGGTGGCTAGTGAAAGGATAAAAATTGTCAATCAAATAGATCGTGCAACACCGGCTGCCCCTTTATCTTGTATGGATCTGAGGATTAACTAGTCAACTAGCCTACAAATATTTTTGAAAAATGTCTTGTTCCCTTAAAAATTCTGACAGACTTCTAGTGGGATTTATGATCTGTTTCTACACATAACACCTGTGCTGTGCTTAGTCACTCAGTCATGTCTAACTCTTTGCAACCACATGGACTATAGCCCACCAGGCTCCTTTGTCCATGTGGATTCTCCAGGCAAGGATACTGTAGTGGGTTGCCATGCCCTCCTCCAGGAGATCTTCCCAACCCAGGGATCGAATCCAGGTCTCCTACATTGCAGGCAGATTCTTTACCCGCTGAGCTACCAGGGAAGCCCCACATATGGCGCCTAGGACAAGTAAATATGGCAGGGGCTGATGTGTCAAGATGGGCAAGCAGAGCAGTTACCCAGGGCTCTGTGGCCATCATGGTCTATAGCCAGTACTATCTGCACGTCCTAGGAGAGCCCTCCTGGAGACGATCTCTGCTAGAATGTGTGCTAGAAGGTGGCTGAGGAAACATTCAGGCTTCAAGCAACACATCTAGTCATCTTTTACGAGACGAAAGAGAAAGTTGTAAATGAAGAGTTAATCCCCGAGGCCGAATCTAAAATGGAGAAAATCAACATCCACAGAAAATGGGAAGGACACATGTCAGTGTGTGGGCTTACACTCAGACATTTTTATCTGTAGAAAAAAAAATGCTTTCTTAGAAAATGACTCAGCAGGGGGAAGTCTTGTCTCTACCTCTGTCAGGATCTATACTTTTGGGTCCCTTCATCAATAGTCTCCATCCTTCATTGTCAAGTTTAACTGTGTGGCCTCAAGTCTCTGCCTTAGAGGACACGAGAAGCTAAAGACACTCTCCCTTGCCAGTCTCTTTGTTTTGTCTCCACAGATCTGCATTTCTCCTCTTTTCTGGAAGTCTCCGCTCCCTGTGTTGACCATCCCAATGGTCCTTTAGCGATGTCGTCCCTTTACGTTGGGGAGGTTGGCCTGAGGATGTGTCTGCTCAACCCAGCCTGGTCTAGAGTCTCAGTGGCCCCAGTCAAGTAGAGAAGAGTTCTTTCAGAGCAGACTCAACTAGTACTGTCAGAGGTCCCAAGCAAATGAAGGGCGGGGACTGCTGGGCGGGTGGGGGGTGGTGGTGGAATAAGGACAGCAGCAGGGAACCAGATACCATGCTGCTGAGAAGAAGAAAAAAAAAGACATTGGTTTAAGTCAGGAAACAAAAAAAGGGAACTGAGTGGCTGTGAAAGGGTGGGGTTTGCTCAGACTGTCCTTCCTCTCTGGACTGTAAGAATATGTCTCCAGGGCCAGTGTCTTCTGACATCGAGTCCCGACTTCCAAGTCCTGGCATCTCAATGCATCCGGGGAGCTGCCAGCATTAAAGTCAGAACTGAGGTGGGTCCGGGGCATGGCAAGGGCTGGACAGCAGCAGCAACTGCCTTTCCTAGGACCTTGAAGGTCAGAGAGAAAGCGTGGCTGGTGCCATGTAGTCTGAGGCAGGAGGAGGCAGATGGAGGGTGGGAGTGTCATCGCCCAAGGCCCTGGTAGTCCCTTCTGATAATCAGAAGAGGCTGGAAGGGTCCTTTCTGGGGAGGTCATAGTTGGGTGGAGACAAGAAGAAAAAAAAAGTGACATGAGGTGACCATCTGAACAGGTAGCAGATGTTGGAAAGAGGCAACTCTGCACAATTTGGCAGAAAAGTAAGCTTTCATGCCCGTGGCTAAATAAGCCAGGATAAAAATAAACTGTTTGGGTAATATTGCCAGAAGACCCCAAATGGATCCTTGTGTCAATGAGACCTTTGGAAAAAGAAATTTTTAAGAGGCAGATTGTCTTAAAAAAAAAATGGTCAAAACGCATATGCTTTTGAGCTCTGTAAGCTACGGAAAGGCTCAACCAGAGTGGAAAGCCTCTGGCTGCATTGGGCCAGTATTGCTGGGATCAGAGCTGCCTTGTTGGAAGGACTGTGCGTGCCAACCTCGTGGTAACAGTGGGTAAGAGATTGGGCCAGAAGTCAGCCTCAGCCTCGCGGCCTAGACAGTGTGGCCAACCCCTGAGGTCACGGGGAAGCTTTTTCCTATTACCATTGCCTGCCATGTGCACGGCTTTCTTTTTTTCTAGACTCCATCATTTGCTTCTCTCCTTTCCTCTCCTCTCCATCTGTCTCCCCCTTCTCCTCCTTTTCCTCCTTCTCCTTTCTCTACCTGTATCCCCTCTTCTTTATCCCCTCCTTAATTTTGTTCATTACCACCCCGGAACAGAGCCAATGCTTAATAAATTCGTGGGGAATCTCAGTGAATTCTTCTTGCCCCTTTCTTCCCCTGCTGTTTTCCCTTTGCCCTTTCGCCCTACTTGCCTAGTGCCTTCCCCATAGGACTGTCGTGAGCAGTGTGTTATCCTATGTAAAGTAGTTAAAATGGGGCCCAGCAATAGTCAGTGTGCCTATCTTAGTGTTTGCTATTATTTGTATTCTGCCTGAGACCTGTCAAGGTCCCCAAAAGGCCTGCCTAGAACAAATATGTGGCATCTCGAATAAAAAGGATTGCTGGCCCTGACCAAGACATCCTTGGGTGAGTGCGGGCCAAATGGAATTCCAGTCCAGTTTCCCGGTCACCCTGCTCTCCAAGCTCCACGTCTCTGTCTCATGTTGTCTGTTTCCGAAGGTAGGGCAGCAGCAAAGCCCAGAGGCAGGGCTCTGTACAGCTCAGGGGTTATCTTCTGTGCTGTTAGTTACATGCTGCTTCTGCTCCTTCCCTCATTTTGCATGCCAAGCCCCTGACCAAGAGTGCTACGGCCTCTTGGAGCCTCAATTATTTGATAAAAAATGTCACCTACCAAATAAGCCACAAGATGCAAATACCCTAAATAATCTAAAGCGTTCTACTGAAATGGAATCCCTTAGCGTTAACCCTATCTGGTCTATTTTGACCCCTTCAGACAACTTAAACTATCTACTTGCCTTCAAGTCCAAATTCCTGTGGCTTATGACTAGCGATGTGTTTGTTTAGAATCTTTTGTAAACTCCTCATGGTGAGAACTAGTGCAACTTTCCATCCACTTCTAGGGTCTGGGTGCAATTTAAAATTATCATCAGTATGATTTACTATTTCCATTTGAGCAAATTTCCTATAGAGAGTTTCCTTTCAGCGGACTAGACCCATACCAGGAAGTGACTTAGGTATAAGGGGAAGACATGGCTTTTGAAAACCAGTCTGAATGTTCTCCAAAGAGTCATCAGACGTTTGCTGCTTTTTGCCCGTGGATCCCATGCCGATATCCGATGGCTAGGACCTGGGAATAAGAGTGACATAGAATTTTCAGGAAGGCAGTGCTCAGTAAGAAGTTAGAGACAGACCTTGACCTAATTCACTCCAAAACTGCTGGGTTATGCAAATGAAGCCATCAGGGGGAGGGGGAGAGAGAAATGCTCTGAGGACCCTGAAACAAATGGGCCACGTGTGACTTTCGGTTTCTCTGGAGGTTCATGCGCACTGGCTGAGGGTGTTGGGAGAGCATTTGAAAAGCAAAAGCCTTAATCCCAGGCTTTCTACCTCCCTCTCTGTGAGCAATTACCACATGCCGTTAGGGTTAACATCAGTTAGCTGAACTTCCAGAAGAAGCTATTCTCGCTGCCTTACATCCCCAAAATGAAAATGAATTATAGTCTGTTAACTCCTTCCTACATATTTATCTGTAATAGAAACAGAATAAAAAGAAACTGATTAGAAGTGGAGCAGAAAAGAGACAAAAGTATGGAAAAACAGGTTCTCCAAAACTGCTATTTGGAGTGGAAATCAGTTACAGTGTTTCTGGAAACTATTTTGTCAATATCTTTCAAAACGCAAAAGGCACAAACTTTTTGACTCAGCATATGATGTTTATATAGAGATCCTAACAACATGGGAAAACATCTGAAATAATGTTAAACAAGAACTTTAGATATTTTGTGGACAACGTATGTTGGGTGAAGGAAGGATACTTAGGTAATAAGTATCTAAGTATAAGAATAAGAAAAATAAGCAAACTATAAATATTAGGTGCAATATGATCTCAAATATAGTCAGAAAAACACAGAGAAAAAGAATGGAAGGAAACATGCCAAAGATTAATGTGTCTGGATAATGAGCTTGTAACTGATGTTTCCTTTTTAATA
Source organism: Oryx dammah (assembly GCF_014754425.2). NCBI lineage: Eukaryota > Metazoa > Chordata > Mammalia > Artiodactyla > Bovidae > Oryx > Oryx dammah. Next base: position 8,900,758 of record NW_024070207.1, read on the forward strand.
TCCCTGTACTTAAAACATTTTCTATAATGAACATGTTTTACTGGGATATTGAGGGAAAAAAATAATATATTTAAACCAGGGAAAACAAAAGCTAAATTGAGAAGGAAGGCCAAAGGGTCATACCAATCCAGAGTGAAAGACGGACATCCTAGCAGTCACTCTCAAGGCAAAGGAGCAATGCTGAAAATATCACCACCAACCTGTTGCTCGAGGTAAATTTGCAGATTGGTTTTCTGGCTCTCTTTTCATCACTTGGCCAGAATCTATTGTGTCTAGTGCAGGGCAGAAGAGTTGACAGAGACCCAGAAGTGTCCAAAACCATAGAAGAAAATTGTAAAATGTTAACAACATGAAATGCTGAAGAAGAACCAGAGTGCTGAGACCTTTTAGAAACGATTGTAGTAGATGAGAATTTCCCAGGTTAGCCAGCAGCCAGAAAACGATTTTGCTGGAAGTCTTCATCACAAATTTGGTCACCTGTAGCAATGACCCTGGAAACATCATCAAATAATTAGCTTTCACTGGGACCTGAACAGACCTTCTTGAGGACTTAACAAGAGTAATTATGGCTCCTTGTTGCTATGGGTATGATATTTTAATGACAACTTCTCTTCTGGTTCCGAGATGGGGAAATTCTCAATCAAAATCTCAATCAAAACCTGAGAGATGCTTCTTGGACCTGAGAAGAGATTTTTAGTAGGCCTATCAGTTATACTCTACTCTAAGTAGAGTAGAGTATAACTGATAATTATAGTAGAGTAGAGACCACTGATAATTCTACCAGATTTCATAGAAAACGCTCAGGAAGATTGAACCAAAAGAACAAGGGATTACATGAAGTGCATAGTCCAACACACAAGCTAGACTGGGTTTGCCAATTTGACTTCGTAACTGAGAATTCATTCTGAGAGTGGAAAACTATGACCACAGGTACAAGAATGTTCATGGTAGCATTCTTTATAATTGAAAACAAATAACCTAAGTATCCATCAATAGGAGAATGGATCAATGTGATATATTCATTACATAGAATACTTGATACATATCAAAATGAATTAAAATGTATGAACTAGAACTAGGTAAAAAAAATCATAAAATGTTACATTGAGAAAAAAATCATAAAAATGTTTCATTGAGAAAAAAAGCAAGTTGCTAGTATGTAACACATAAATTCAAATGTGAAAGTGTAAACCAATGCTAAGTATCTCTTTTGGATACTACTTAGTATTACCTGTTATGTAGTAATTCCTACTATTACCTATTACATATTAATAGTAATATTAGTAATAGTAATAGTAATATTAGCTACTATTACCTATCACACAGTAATAATATAAAAACATGCCTAGGAATGCTAAATGCTAAATTCCAGATATTAGTAGCCTGTAGGGAGGGAGGGGACTAAAACTGTGGAAGAGCACACAAGGGAGTTTTGACTGTATGGATAGTATTATAGTTCTTAAAAAAAACCCAGAAACAAAGTGGCACAATGTTAGGATTCTGTTAAGCTAACGGTGAGCACATGAGTATAATGTTATTCTCTTTTCTTTCTGCCTATTTGCAATATTTCATAATATGAAAGAAAGTACATTCAAACAAAGTTTTATATGCACAGTAAGCAATAACAACCCTAGAACGAAGAGTTGGTGTTCCATCTAAACTCTATGCTTTTATCCCTTTAACAATGAAAAATCCTGAAGGAAAAAACAGCTGGTGAATCTAAAAATCTACCAGTAAACAAGATCTCCTTAGAGAGGATTTAAAGGAAAACGTAAGAAAACGCTGAACTGAGAAGAGTCCTCATGTGGGAAAAAGTACTGTCGTCACTTAAATAGGACAGACCATCCTTTCATGTGTAGAGGAATATTGCAGAGGAAAGTACCCTTGGATCCTGAATTCTTTCTTACTTATCCCCACACTTACCACCATTTCCTCCTTTGTCTAATGTTCTTAGAAGATGGAAAGGGTTCTGTCCCCACTGCTCTTTGATGATAGCCATGGGCAGTGACAGAGTGCTGAGGTGAATGACATCACACTTCACTAAAGGCAAAAAACAAAATTCCCTCTGGGAGGCAATGAGGTACAACAGAAACAGCAAGGGTGTGGAGTCACTAATAGATGTAGGCAAGTCACGTAACCTCCCTGAATCTTGCTTTCCTGTTTGTCATAAGGAGTAAATGAAAGAATGTGTGTAAAATGTCTGATGATGGACTGCACTAAGAGAAGCAGGAGTTTCCTCCCATTCCCCTGGGGAGAAAAGGGAATGGCTAGAATCTTGCTGGGCAATTAACTAATGCTTTAAAAGAGAAATAAGCACAAAATGCAGCTTATTGGATATTTCTGTCTTACTAGTTATTTGAACTATGACTGACTGTTTCTAACTAGCGTCTCCTAAGACCTTTCCTAATCATAGTCAGGCAGAGCCATTTTCTGATTTTTGCTTTGATGTTGTCCCTAATAATGAGCAAAGATAGGAATCAAAGGTGGTTTACTTTACCAATTCTGCAAGTGCTATTTATATTAATTTCTTGGCATAGGGCAGTCTGTAAAATGGCTGAACTCTTACTACTAAGCATTCTCTTTTTGAATTCTACTGCTCCATAGGGCGGAGAAGGCAATGGCACCCCACTACAGTACTCTCGCCTGGAAAATCCCATGGACAGAGGAGCCTGGAAGGCTGTAGTCCATGGGGTCGCTGAGGGTCGGACACAACTGAGCGACTTCACTTTCACTTTTCACTGTCATGCATTGGAGAAGGAAATGGCAACCCACTCCAGTGTTCTTGCCTGGAGAATCCCAGGGAAGGAGGAGCCTGGTGGGCTGCCGTCTATGGGGTCGCACAGAGTAGGACACGACTGAAGTGACTTAGCAGCAGCAGCAGCTCCATTGGGAGACTAGAGGCTGCATAACATGGCCATGTGAAAATCCTGCATCTGTAGATTAATAAAGAGAACATCACAACACTGTAACTTTATGTTTTAGATGAAGAGCCATGTGTGTGTATTCTTTTTTCTCCTCTTTCTTTTCCTATGTGAAGTGTGTGTGTGTGTGTGTGTGTGTGTGTGTGTGTGTGTGTAACGTTCATGTCACTTCCGTTTCCACCCCACCCCCACCACTTGAGTGAGGTGCAGGGTCAGCCCTTACTGTGCATCTTTTGTGGTCAGTTGACTCTGTGGGCTGCTGAAATTGTTAGAAAAAAATTAGGACTTTCCATAATAAGTACCCAAAGAAACTGCAACTATCCTCTAAAGCAAAGTGTCCATTACACACCAACCTTCAGGAAGATATAAAAGTAGATGCCTCTCCTTTCACCATTAATGGACCAGTGGTGACTAAGGAAGAGCTACCACATCATCAGACCATGTGTGTCTTGAATGGATCACAAGGAATAGGGGGAAGCAATCAAAGAGGGAGCAATCGGGCTGTAGAAATCCCAGCAGTCCTCCAGCTCAGTGATCTACAGGTAGAGGCCATTTCACCCCATGCTCAGAGGGGCGATGGCTAGTGAGAGGCTTACTTCCTCATACTTAGACCAGCTCTAAACCCTACCCCAACACAGATACTTGAAAGAGAGGAAGGCTTCCTCTTGTACAAACTGGATTTGTTCTGAAAAACAAAAAGAACAGAGGCAGCTTCCAGAAGGACCCGTCTTATGGGAAATAAGAGGAGAGGCCAAGGCTGAAGCAGATGCTGGGTCCAAGCGGGGAGTGTATTCACCAAGAGCTTGCAACAAACCTAAAGGTAAAACGATGGGTGTGCTTTACTCAGCTAAAAGAGGCACAGCTGGACGTGGTTTGTTCAGATGATCCAATTTACTGGTCATGTTACTTGATTTCTTTAGGGTATTACTTTCTTTTTTCTGAGTTGAATCTTTGGTGGTGAATAGGTACTTAATTGGGATTCACCATGGGAACAAACAAGCTATTACTACAGGATCTCGATGAGTTGGCAGTACCTGAGAGCCGACCATTATTAGTTGGTTATCACTACTTCTGAGTAAATGAAAAATCTTAATGTTACAAGAAATCTCTTTGGGGACTGAGCTGGATCTGAATGCTACAACTCTTATCAGTTTGTCAGTCCTGTGAGAGATGATTTAAACCCGGGAATCAGGGAAGAGAGCTGTGTGGCAAGGTGTAGGGAAAAGTGTACTCCTTGGCCCGATTTTCTCAAAAAATCATTCATAAAAAGTTGAAAAAAATCTATCACCAGAGAACAGTGGCATCCAGACGATGAACAAGTAGCAAAGTGATCATTCTGAACATCCTTGATGTTCCTGTAACCTATTTTTGTCTCCTCAGTACAATAATAGAACTGTTTACACCACAAGAAAGAGCAAAATAATGGTGTGGATAGCCTCAGACTTTGATACAAACCATTCCCTTGCTTTCCTGGTGTGAGAAGTAACTTATGCTTGTCAAATAGGAAAAAACTACTGACTTTATTCTGCCACCAAAAGCATAAGGAATTTAGTTAAAACAAAACAAAATCTATCCCCTTCAGGAAAAGAACTTGCTTCCAACAAAACTGGATGGGGAAAGGGATGATCATTTGGTGATTTTTTTTCAGAATTTTTTAATGCTCTGTTTTTGTGTCAGTATTTATGTCTTCATTTTATCTTTCTAATGAAAGTTGTGGATTAGTACTACAAGATAGTTCATTTAAGTGAATAACTGTGTGTTTTGTTTGAATTAAAAAAAATAAAACCAAGGGTGACTTTGTGTAACTTTCTTTGCCTTTGTATATTTCAGTTACCCAAATTGAATCTTTCTGAATTATTGTTAAGTTTGGAGAGACTAAACAAGTTACTTTTCATAAATGATCAAAGATGGCATCTCTAAGAGTTGATGATCCTATCCAAAAGAATGAATCTAAGCAAAAAGGAAGGGAAAAGCAAAAACCAAGCAAAACAACTGCCTCTCAAAAATTGTTTTTCAATTTTAGAACAAAGCTCAGCCAGAGCTACAAAGGATGGGCAAAATCGGTTGAGTGGCAGTTAGTATATGTCCACAACTGCAGGTGCAGCCTCCATATCCTTATTAGACCCCTTGGTTACAGACCCCAGTGGGACAAGGTATGAAAAATTATACTCACTGTCTAGGAAACTGGGAACTGAAAGTCCAATATCTGCCTCAGTGGAGTTCTGGCACCTGCTTTATACCTTCTGGGGATATTAGGGCCAACAGCTGCACCAAGACTTTTTATTGTTCACAGATTCTGCACATTCAGTAAAAGGGTGGCTAGGGTAGAGTTGCTTCTAGACATTACCAAGCACATGGTACATGTCGTTGATATCCAGAACACTCCATTGACTTATGCAAGAACCCAGTTCATATGAACTCATAATGTAGAACCAATCACCCCAATCCAGTGTGCATCCATTATACCTGAAAACTGGCAGAAAGGACAGTTATGGAAGGAGGACATCAAGGTAAGAAGATCATTCTTTGTTAGCTTTGAACATTTCTATTCTATTTGAAAGTAGGTGGCTAGGCTGAGGGGGAACCAGGAGGGATGAGGAGGATCAATGTGCTGGGTCTTCAAGAACTTTCATTATCAATAGCACCCAGTGAGCTCCAGAAAGAAGCGATGGCTGCAGTGATATTGGAGAGCATCTTTCTGAAGCGATCCCAGCAGAAAAAGAAAACATCACCTTTAAATTTCAAGAAGCGCCTCTTTCTCTTAACCGTGCAAAAACTTTCCTACTATGAGTATGACTTTGACCGCGGGGTAAGTTTCTCTGCTGTGAAACCTGAGTTTTAAGGACTTGGCCTTAAATCTGCCTTGGTGAGGATGTAGATCTTTTTTGGTTGGAGTTGGGGGTGGAGCAGGATGGAAGGGACCTAAGTACACTTCAAACTCAGCAAAGTATTTCCTAACCCAGAACTGGGAAGTCATGCTGGAACAAAAATTCAAAGGTGCTAAGAAGCTATCAGGGAAATCTCACCATGGATTTTCAAAGTTGGTGAGCACTCATTAAATGATTGTTGAGAATGAAATCCAAGAGTTGGAAATTTTTTCCTTATTTTTTTATGTTAAAATTTAAAAAAAAGCACACAAAGTCAATGCATTTGCTCTCCATCTGGTAGTCAAAAAAGATCAGGTTAATAGATCTGGAAGTTGTTTGGGTTTGGTTTGTCTGTTCATTTTTTCAAAATGACAGGTCCTGATATAGAGTGTGGGTGTCACCTCACTATGTTGAATGATGAAATAGCAAAATCTAATCATCTGGTTGCTTAATCGCTCTTAACCTTTCTCCATTTCTTCCTCATTCTCTTTCTCAGAAAAGAGGCAGTAAGAAGGGTTCAATAGATGTTGAGAAGATCACCTGCGTTGAAACAGTGGTTCCTGAGAAAAATCCTCCCCCTGAAAGACAGATTCCGGTGAGAAGAGACCATTGTTAGAACCAGCCACAGGGGGTGGGGTGGAGTTCAGAAACTTGGAACACTTCAATTCTCTGTAAATAAACTGGTGATGTTGTGCAGTGTGGGACACATAAAGGTCCCTTATACCACTATGCTCTTCACTCCGCCACATATTGGTTATGCTGAGTCTCAACATCTTTTTCCCCAGATGCAGAACAACTCACTTAACTGGAAAACTTGTAACACCAATTTTCAGATGATATCCCATCAAGTGCTCAAGCTGATCAGAGATGATTGGTTTTACTCCCTCAGTCACCGGGATCAGATTTACAGACTTGAATTAGTCTGCAAGCCAGAACCCTAGGGCTCTGAGTCTTGAGATTCTCACTGCTTCGTCTCTCATTTCTCTGAGGACATAAAATCTACTGATTTCCTGATTTTTTTAAATGTCATTTTTTTCTGATGACAAGAGTAAATGCATGTTTATTACAGAGACTCTGCAAAATACAAAGAAAGCACATAAAGAAGATAAAATTATGCGTAATCTCATTAGTCAGCTAAAACAACTGTTAACATGCTCATGTACAGACTTATTGATGTTTTTCTCCATTAACAACACATACACTCACACTAATATATATGTTATATATTTAAAACACAGAATCATACTAAACACCTTGCTTTGCCACTTACATTTTCAATTTAACAATATATGAAACATTTTCCCCAGGACAATAGGTAATCTTTAATAATATGATTTTAATGATTATATAGTGTTCCCTATCGTGGATATATTCTAATTTGTTCAGCTAGTCTCCAATTACTAGACATTTAAATTGTTTCCAATTATTTTATATCAGAAATCATGTTGAGGGGAACATTCTTACATACATCTTTATGTATCTTTGTTATTCTTTATAGTGACTTCCTAGGAGTAATATTTTGTTCTTTTCTTAATTAAATGTGTACACTTTGGTTATTTTTATAGTTTTATTCTATTTTGTAGAAGTCGAATTTGAATATTATATATTCCCGCAAGCTGAATATGAGAGTATCTATTCCTCTACATTCTTTTCAACACCAGATAATTTAAATATTTGCTAATTTGAAAGCCAAAAATGATTTAATTTTTAAATATTTAATTGCTGACTTATTTTGTCACTTTTTTGCTACTCAATTATACATCCACAGTTCATTTATACTTTTTCCATTTGTGAATTGCCTGTTGATTTTTTTGGCTCTTTTTTCTATTGAAATATTTACCTTATTCCCAGTACTTTTTAAGAGATCTAGATATATTAACTTTATAATATATGTTGAAAATATTTTTCCAGTTTTTCATTTATCTTTGAATTTTTTTTTTAAACCATACTGGGTTTTAAAATCTTTGTCATCAAATTAGCTCATCTTCCTCTCAATGGTTCTAACTTTTAGCATTATATCAGAAAGGCCTTGCCTCTTACAAAATTATATGAATATTCACTTTTTTCTGTTAGTCATAGTTTCATTTCTTTCATAAGCTCTTGAATGCATCGAGAATTTACTCTGGTGTATGGTGTAAAATAGCTACCTTAACTACTCTCCTACCTCTGCCAATATTAGTGGTTAAATGTTTGTCCCAGCATCATTTATTGAGTAACCTCCCTTTCCTCAATAATTTGAGATTTTTTTGAATGAGGGTGTGCTGGATCCTATGGCTATGTGTCCCCACTGGAATATAGGAAGCCATCACTAAGGATTAGCATTGTCCATGCAGAATAGTCTTGTGGAACCACTGCAAGAGACTCCCAGTACCTAAGGAAATCCAGAAAAGAGTAATGCATCAACCAATAACTATGATTTTTTCTGTCATTGCAGAGAAGGGGAGAAGAGGGCAGTGAAACTGGGCAGATCTCAAATATTGAAAGGTTCCCTTACCCCTTCCAGGTGAGGTATTTTCTCTCATCAGCTCACAAGGGGACCTGTAATGTAATCATCAGGGATGGCACAGGCTGAGGGTGTTTGCTTTTCTATTTTCCAGTCAAACATAGTTTCTTTTACTCTTTACACCTCAAAGAGAATCCATAATGGCACTAATTCTATTATGGTGTGTCTTGTCTATGAGAACTGCATTGAGAAAGATGCTGTTTGTTGAGTGAGCATTTCACTTCCTTCTGGTTCTGCCTCTCTATCTAATGGTGGTCATGTGGGTTGAAAAGACAGAAAAGGGGAGGGAAGGAGTAGTATTAGGAAGTTCAGTGTGGGGAAGCCTAATTAGATTTACATATAAACTTAAATTCTATTCAAGTCTGGGATAACTGAAGAGCCACATAGACATCTGTTTGACAGATGCAATGTAAGCCATCAGAGAGAGCAAGAGCTTCAGATTCAATCAATCTCTGATTTGGTTTGCTTATGTCCTTAAAACTCTGTAGGCTACATACCGTGAATAAAGCAGTCTCTGCAACAGTGAAAGCCAGAAAAGGAAGTGGAAAGTCTCAGGGGAGGGGGCTTTCTGTCATGGATTTATGAGCACAACAAGACTAACAAGCAAAAAGAAAAAATATAAAAGGATCTTGTTCATGTCCCTGACTACAACAAAGTTTACAAAACCTGTAAAGGGAGAGGTGTTTTAGACACAGTTTTTACTACCATTGTTTTTCACTAAGTTGATGTTGTGACTGGCCTGGTGGATAATGGTAAATAGCAGGTAATTCACATTTGACTTTAGAATCTACTGCGAAACCATGTTTTATATGTTTTGTACATCTCCATAACACAGCACAAAGTCTTATACATGTGTAGTGTTCAAAAACTACTGATTTGATGATGATGCTTAATATATACTTCACTCTTTTTGAAGTAGGTCTGTAGTTCCAAACTGAGGTTATTTTGGCTAACATTGGCTAGGGGGTGCCACTAGGCATTGGGGGGAAAATTAGCCATGAGTTAAAATTTTGCTCATATTGATGAAGTTTATAATTCATATGTACTAATCAAGATTTGTTACATAAATCATTACTTCAATTATCTTCTATACAAAGTTTAATAAGATCATAAAATATCCTTCCTTGGATAAACACAAAGATTATGAACTAATTTTACACACAAATTGAAACACAATTTAGGAGGACCTAGGAGAATTCACAAAGCTAAGAGTTCCTTAATCCTACATCCTTGGGAATGAGTTGTTCAGGAATTCCTTGCATGACGCCAGCCCCACTGCTCACTGAAGATCCTGCCTTTTTGTATTCCACTGTCGTTATACAAGGGCTTCCCTGGTGGCTCAGAGGGTAAAGCGTCTGCCTGCAATGTGGGAGACCCAGGTTCGATCCCTGGGTTGGGAAGATCCCCTGGAGAAGGAAACAGCAACCCACTGTTGTAGCTTGAGATTAGTTGCTTCAAGGTCTTTCTTTTTTTCCCGGCTCCTAACTGCTGAAGTCTGTGTGTCCATTGCCCCAGGTTGTATATGATGAAGGGCCTCTCTATGTCTTCTCCCCAACCGAAGACCTGAGGAAGCGTTGGATTCACCAGCTCAAAAATGGTGAGAATTACTTGGAAAATAAGCTAGTTTCCAAAGGAAGGATGGGAGGGAGGAAGGAAAGAGAGAAATTGAGAGGGAGGAAGAAAAAGATAGAGAAAGAAAGAAGGAAAGAAAATGGGGACAGGGAGGAAAGGAGAGAGGGAGAAGGAGAAAAGAAAAAAGAATGGATGCAAGAAGGGAGGTGAAAAAAGAAAGGGGGGAAGGGAAGGAGGGAGAGAATGAGAAAGGAGAAGGGGGGCAAGAAATATTTCATTTTCTTCAATATTAGTGATACAATTGACAATAATATTCCTTCATATTTGATGAAAGATCAGGTGCTAGCCTAAGAGTTTCAACTCAGTTCTACCACTGTCTCTTTAATGCAATTTTGTAATTATAGGCTCCTCCATTTCCCTACTTATAAAAAGGTCCCATTCTTTACACCAATTTACAATGGTGGTGTGGTATGGCACTCAATAGTTATTTCAATATTTTGAATCATAGATATGAAATATCTGGTTCCCCCAAAATTAATATATGATTACGAGAGTGCTTAGGGTCAGACCCTGGTTCCAAGTCTTCTACCACTGATAAGCTGGGTGATCTCTGGTAAGTAGGCCAATAAGCTCCTTTGAGGTTCAAGTTCTTTTTCTGAAAGAGAAAGATGATGATAATAATAATGATGATGATAATGATATATTAATAATGATGTCCATGGTACCTATCTCTGGGAGGTAATGTATGTGAAAGCACACAGCAACTGTAAAGCAATGTACAAGAAAGCACTGTACATCTTTTCATTGTTGGTAGATATTTTCCAAAGAGCTATTTTCTGTTCCTTGCTTTGTGAGGACCTCAATTAAACATAGTTCAGTTTTTCACATAGACCATATAGTATGCTCAGATAAACTCGACTGTAAATGCTTACAGCACAGGATGCATGCACACATATTTGTGTGTATATATAGCCACATGTCAAGTGACTGAGAGATTAACTGCTTGAGTTGACATCAGGAAAGGCTGCCTAGAGAAACAGGAAGGATGGCAGACTGATAACAGCATGGTTGGGTTATTGCATGACAGCCCTTTGTCTTAATAAACATGTAGATTCTGATATTTGGTGGTTGACTACACCAGCTTTGTTCAGTCCCTTGAATGCAAGTCTGATTGGCCAATACAAAAATCATCAGATCTTTCAAGCCAAAAGAGGAGAAAGAAACAGAGGGGTCATTTTACTTAGTTCTTTTTGTGTGCCAGACACTAAGCTAGATATCTTGTAATCATTATCCCATTTAATTCTCACAGCAACCTTGGGCTAAAAACAACTAACACCTAATGAGCATTAACTCTGTACCAGGCTCTATGCCAAGTGCTTCAAACATACTAGCACATTTAATCCTGCTGATAAGCTTATTTAGTATGTATTATACCCCTAATTGCAGATGAGGGAACTGAAGCTCTAAGAGGTTAAATAAGTTGCTCAAGGGAGCCTGGGTTCTTACTACATCCCTAAGTCTGTTTGAGCTAAAGCCTAAACTCATTGCAGAGTTTTGTGCTGCCTGGTTCTCAAGCCCAGAAATTGCACCTGGAGTTGGCTGCAAGATATTTTAAGAGTAAAGCCATGTGGACATTACAAATAGGAAATCTCTTGTACCACATAGTTCAGTTCCTGGCATGTTTTGAAGAGGTCATCTTTAGTCTTGAGGGTACAAAATGAGCAAAGACTTCAGTAATGCTTATTATGATCCAAGATCTTAAGTCCTTGATGTACGTTAACTGATTTCTTCTTCCTATCAGCTACATGAGGCAGTTAATTTCACCATCCCCATTTCAGAGGAAAAAAAAAAGAGGTATAAGAGGTTAAGTAACTGGCCCAAAGGCACTCAGTTAGTAAGTGGCATGGTCAGGCTTTGAACTCAAGCTCCAAAGTCTGTGCTCTGAACCAAGATGCCACCTACAAGGCAGAGAAATATATGCAGAGGCTCAGCTGGAGTTCCAGAGGGCATATATATTTTTACTTCTTTGGTTCTCTCCATAGTACCTTATACATTGCCTTGCACACAGAAGGCAACCAACGAATAGATGTGTTAAGTGATTTTTCTGCAGAGCAATCACCACCAACTTGGGATCCACACTGATGGACAGCTAGGATATAGTTTGGAAATAGGGGAAGGTGGGACATACTAGATGAGTGAGAACCAAAAGGAAAAAAATGTGGTATGTATAAGTTAGTAATTCCTTTAACACTTCAAACACCAATTTCAAAACTAGTTGTAGGTTAGCTCAAAAATATATAGAGTGCCCACTATATTCAATATGAGTAATGACTGAGGATAAGACTATTCAACATGTAAATTTGTTTTATTGACTCTGATATTAACCTCACTATGTTGATTATGCCCTACTATTAAAGTTTCATAGGTAAGTAAAATTCCAAGAGTAAAAACAAAACCAAAACAAACAGAAACCACTACTACTTCAGTTGGTTCTTTGGTTCAATTTTGCTTCCTCTTCCCTTGTGTTTTACTGAAAGCATTTTTTTTTCATTTACTCCAGAATCTACTTGGGCTAACCAGCCCCAAAGTAGCTGCCTTGCAACAAACACCACAGTTGTTGGGAGATTTAGATGTAGATCCTAAAGATCTCAAAACAGCCCCAGATTCTGGCAATGCCAATAATGAGATACTCCGGAAGCTGTAAAACCCCACTCTGGTGATGTTATCCCACTCTGGAGTGAAATGCACCAATTGCAAATCACTAACATGAGAAGGGGACCTCATGGTATACAGGCTACCTCTGTAGCAGTATTGGCTGTGAAGAGGCACGAGGGAGCCTTCTGAGGTGCTGGATCTGAGTGGTGGTTAAATGGTTTTACACAAATGTGGCTAGCTGGATACCTCAGATTGCATGTTTTATTATATATTAGCTATATCTCACTTTATATATTGATATGTAAGCTATACCTCAAGGGCTTCCCTGCTGGCTCAGATGGTTAAAAAAAAAAAAAAAGCTGCCTGCAGTGCAGGAGACCTGGGTTCTACCTCTGGGTGGGGAAGATCCCCTGGAGAAGGAAATGGCAACCCACTCCAGTATCTTGCCTGGAAAATCCCATGGACAGAGAAGCCTGGCAGACTACAAGCAGTTGCAAACAGTTGGACATGACTGAGCGACTAACACATTCACATTCATACCTCAATTTAAAAAGTAGGATGTCAGGTATCTCATATTGAACTGCCATCTCTTTTCAGTGGTACTTTTCATGCAAAACTTGTATCCTTGAGCCCTGAGCTCTCTCCTTCCATTTCCTTGAACATGGCAGTGGGCACTTCAGTATTACAGCACCACAGACACTTGTCTTCATTTGGTCAAGCTCAATAGAGCCTATCCTAACTGTAGCTTCAAAAATGAGCAAAAGACCTGACCTCACCAAAATGAATGAGTGGCATTTGTGAAACTCCAATGATGTATATGGAGGGTAATCAATCACTCACGCCCCAAACAGAATTTGAGCCATTATCCTGACAAAAATGGATATGAGAGATCAGTCCATGATATGCTTGGAATGTGCATCAACCATTACTGCTTCCTGGCCCCATGCACTGGTGAAGTAAGCAGTTTTCTCCTGGTTCTTCCACTTGGATGCTGTCATAATCAGCTTGAGATACCACAACAAAATATCAAAGATCAAGTGATTTAAACAACAAACATTTATTTCTCACAGTTTTGGAAGCTGGGGAATCCAAAACCAAGGTGTTGGCCAGTTTGGTTGCTGGTGAGAACTTTCTACCTAGCTTGCTGACTGGTCACTTTTCTCACTGGTTCTCATATGGCAGAGAAAAAGAATCTATCTCCAGTCTCTTCTTATAAGGGCACTAATCTCATCTTGGTGGCTCAGACGGTAAAGCCTCTGCCTGCAATGCGGGAGACCCGGGTTCGATCCCCAGGTCCAGAAGATCCTCTGGAGAAGGAAATGGCAACCCACTCCAGTATTCTTGCCTGGAAAATCCCATGGATGGAGCCTGGTAAGCTACAGTCCATGGGGTCGCAAAGAGTTGGACACGACTGAATGACTTCACTTCTTCACTTCACTTCAATCTCATCTTGAGGTTCCACTCTCATGACCTGAGTACCTTCCTAAGGCCGCATCTCCTAATATCACATGGGGGGCATCATATGAATTTAGGGGGACACAAACATTCAGTTTGTAACAGACACTGCCTTTGCAATTCTAAGTAGTTGGAAATACCAGGTCTGCATTAACCAACAAAAGATAAGTGTCATCTTCAAGGGATCTCTTAATTATTTGGAAATGTAGGGTGGGTTCTTAATGACTGTGCTGGAGGTAGTGAGTTAAGAAGTCCTATAGCCTCTCATTAGCATACTAGGATAGCTTAATTTATCAGAGCAGCTAGTTGTTGATTAAGAGTTTTGAAATGTCTACTGGTGCTGAAGCCTGCACAGCAAGGTTCTTCAAATCCCTCAGTGATGGGCGTGGCACGAGGGAGGGGTGGGGCAGGCAGAGGGTAGGAACAATCAGTTCTAGCTAGGAAGAGTATCTGAAACACTGTTCAGAATTGCTAGAGTTCAGTTCAGTTCAGTCGCTCAGTCCTGTCCAACTCTTTGCGACCCCATGGACTGCAGCACGCCCAGCCTCCCTGTCCATCACCAGCTCCTGAAGTTTACTCAAACTTATGCCCATTGAGTCAGTGATGCCATCCAACAATCTCATCCTCTGTCATCCCCTCCCCCTCCTGCCTTCAGTCTTTCCCAGAATCAGGGTCCTTTCAAATGAGTCACCTCTTCACATCAAGTGGCCAAAGTATTGGAGTTTCAGCTTCAACATCAGTCTTTCCAATGAACACCCAGGACTGATCTCTTTTAGGATGGACTATTTGGATCTCCTTGCAGTCCAAGGGACTCTCAAGAGTCTTCTCCAACACCACAGTTCAAAAGCATCAATTCTTTGACCCTCAGCTTTCTTTAAAGTGCAACTCTCACATCCATACATGACCACTGGAAAAACCATAGCCTTGACTGGACAGACATTTGTTGGCAAAGTAATGTCTTTGCCTTTTAATATGCTCTCTAGGTTGGTCATAGCTTTTCTTCCAAGGAGCAAGTGTCTTTTAATTTATGACTGCAGTCACAATCTGCAGTGATTTTGGATCCCAGAAAAATAAAGTCTGACACTGTTTCCACTGTTTCCCCATCTATTTGCCATGAAGTGATGTAACCAGATGCCATGATCTTAGTTTTCTGAATGTTGAGCTTTAAGCCAACTTTTTCACTCTCCTCTTTCACTTTCATCAAGAGGCTTTTTAGCTCCTCTTCACTTTCTGCCATAAGGGTGGTGTCATCTGCATATCTGAGGTTGTTGATATTTCTCCTAGCAATCTTGATTCCAGCTTGTGCTTCATTCAGCCTGGCATTTCACATGATGTACTCTGCATATAAGTTAAATAAGCATGGTGACAATATACAGCCTTGACGTACTCCTTTTCCTATTTGGAACCGGTCTGTTGTTCCATGTCCAGTTCTAACTGTTGCTTCCTGACCTGAATTCAGATTTCTCAAGAAGAAGGTCAGGTGGTCTGGTATTCCCATCTCTTTCAGAATTTTACACAGTTTATTGTGATCCACACAGTCAAAGACTTTGGCATAGTCAATAAAGCAGAAATAGATGTTTTCCTGGAACTCTCTTGCTTTTTCGATCATCCAGTGGATGTTGGCAATTTGATCTCTTGTTCCTCTGCCTTTTCTAAAACCAGCTTGGACATCTGGAAGTTCATGGTTCATGTATTGTTGAAGCCTGGATTGGAGAAGTTTGAGCATTACTTTACTAGTGTGTGAGATGAGTGCAATTGTGTGGTACTTTGAGCATTCTTTGGCATTGCCCTTCTTTGGGATTGGAGTGAAAACTGACCTTTTCCAGTCCTGTGGCCACTGCTGAGTTTTCCAAATTTGCTGGCATATTGAGTGCAGCACTTTCACAGCATCATCTTTTAGGATTTGAAATAGCTCAACTGGAATTCCATAACCTCCACTAGCTTTGTTCGGAGTGATGCTTTCTAAGGCCCACTTGACTTCGCATTCCAGGATGTCTGGCTCTAGGTGAGTGATCACACCATCGTGATTATCTGGGTCATGAAGATCTTTTTTGTACAGTTCTTCTGTGTATTCTTGCCACCTCTTCTTAATATCCTCTGCTTCTGTTAGGTCCATACCATTTCTGTCCTTTATCGAGCCCATCTTTGCATGAAATGTTCCCTTGGTATCTCTAATTTTCTTGAAGAGATCTCTGGTCTTTCCCATTCTATTGTTATCCTCTATTTCCTTGTACTGATCACTGAGGAAGGTTTTCTTATCTCTCCTTGGCATTCTTTGAAACTCTTCATTCAAATGGGTATATCTTACCTTTTCTCCTTTGCTTTTCACTACTCTTCTTTTCTCAGCTATTTGTAAGGCCTCCTCAGACAGCCATTTTGCTTTTTTTGCATTTCTTTTTCTTGGGGATGGTCTTGCTCCCTGCCTCCTGTACAGTGTCATGAACCTCATTCCATAGTTCATCAGGCACTCTGTCTATCAGATCTAGGCCCTTAAATCTATTTCTCACTTTCACTGTATAATTGTTAGGGATTTGATTTAAGTCATACCTGAATGGTCTAGTGGTTTTCCCTGCTTTCTTCAATTTAAGTCTGAATTTGGCAATAAGGATAATAGAAAGCCTACAGACTTTTGATTGGCTTTATTATTGTTTTAAAATCCTCTACGGACAGTGTAGCCCCTTTTCACTTGCACTCCATCTGATCAGCTCCCACCACTCTGCATTTGGTGCAATGGTGAAGGGATATGCTGAAAAAGTGAGGGGTGAGTGTGTGTGGGCAGGAGACACCGGTTAGAAGTCTTCAAATCCATGTTTAGAAAAGCATCAAGATGGCACTTTAAAAAAGAAAAAAGAAAAAAAGAGAGAGACAGCACTTTTTCTTCATTTGCCTGTAAAATGCACCTGGCCACCAGTAGCTTCAAAGTCTTGAATGAGTAGAGTGTGACTAGCAAGCTCTTAAGGGCTTAAGCTGCTCTCTACAAAGGAAGGTTTTATTTTGTTTTTATTTTTATCTTTTAAAAAAAGTTATGCAGGGCTTCTTTTTAGCATCAAATGCTGAAATGAGTATGTCCTCAAATATGCATATTCTTAGGCTAGCCTAGATCTTTGGCCCAAGGCTAGCTATTGTCAGTTATTTCCTTTGTCTTTGCTTCTCTGTCATCTGGCAACAGGATCCCAGGATGACTTGTCTAATCAACTTCCGGTTAAAATTCTTGGAATACCACAGTATTAAAAACTGTAAAACTAATTCCTACTATCTGCAACCCACCCTGTTGTCTATTCTGAGAAATCTTTTGGGCCTCACAACCCCGTGAGGGAAATAGAACTGCTGTGTGTATCTCCCACAAGGAGCTCAACCCACCTCAGTGGCCCTAGGGAGACTGAACTATGTTTATTCTAGAGGCAAAATCACCTTCCTTTGATCCTGAGCTCTATTCTGTTGACTGTTTCATGAACACAGAAAGTGCGAGGCAGGAGTTTTCACAAAGACAAATAGCTCTAAAAGAGCACTCCAGAAGCTGGGGCACTGGTATACTGAGAGCTGGAGTGAGAGCTGGTTTGTCACATTGTTTCCCTTTTCTGGGAAAGACCACCAGAGTCAACATCTGCTTTACAGGAAGATTGTAATGGCTACTGGGAAACCATAGATAACATATTTTTGTTCTGGGGCTCTGGAGACATCAGATATTCTTATCGCTTTGGTCACTGGTTGGGAGATAGTCATCGTAACAGAACGACTGAAGAGAATGACACAGGAACTCTCCACGGCGAAGCATGTGAGCCAATGGTCCTGTGTTTGCTTCCCTTCAGGGTGGCTGACGAAGGGGCAGTTGTCTGAAGCTCATTGCTACACTCAAAGAGGAAAACATGCCTAAGGTAGATTCTCCCACAAGTCAAATGTCATGTCTCTCTCTCTCATCTCTTACAGTAATCCGGTACAACAATGATCTGGTACAGAAATATCACCCTTGCTTCTGGATTGATGGGCAGTATCTCTGCTGCTCTCAGACAGCCAAAAATGCTATGGGCTGCCAAATTTTGGAGAACAGAAATGGAAGTAAGAAATCTGATCAGTGTAATCTCTCCCCACTTTGACTCTATCCATCACTTTCTCAGGGTTCTATCAAACCTAGGTCTGTACATTTTGGCCAGTGTACAAAGGAGCCTGGGAGAGGGGATGGGTGGGAACCAAAATCCAGCTGATGCTCTGTTCTTTCTAGCTGGGAAAACTGGCATTGGGCTGTAGCCATCAAGACTTTTCATAACTTATGTAAAGGCACCAAATACAAGAGTAAAGTTCCTGACCAAACCTGTCCCTGGGCCCTTCCCAAATATGCATTCTGTAGCTATTATCACTGGTTTCTTACTTTGCAGGCTTAAAACCTGGGAGTTCTCACCGCAAGACAAAAAAACCTCTTCCTCCCACACCTGAGGAGGACCAGGTATACAGGGAAATTGGGTGCTGCTTCAATGGAAACTTACAGTCACACCCAGAAAACAGACCAGAGTCTTAGAATTCTCCCTGGGATATGGCAGTGTAAACTGGTATTCTTGTTGAGATAGGGGATTTGGCCCTCTAAGTAGGACTTCCTCTTTGGTGGAGAGACAGAGGCTTATTAGGAAGCTATTGGCAACCATTTAATCCAATCGCTTGTTTAGAACAAAACAAAGCCTGATTTTTTTAAATGAAAAATATTTTCAAACATAAAATTGAAAAATTTTAACAGTGAATGCCTATATACCCAATATCTTGATTTTACCGCTAATATATTACTTTAAAACTTGATTTTGGGGGTTACTTTTGGAGGTCTAGAAAGGCTTTTCTCATATATTGTAGGTAAGCAAGGCAGGAATTCTTATTATGTTCATTTTACAAACAAAGAAAAGAAGATTCAGAGCCACTTAGTGAGTCCATGTACTAGTTTAGTGCTAAGTTTTCCAGATGGGGGCTGTACATGGTTTTGGCCCAAGAAGCTTTATGAACACTGATGCCTGGGTCCAACCCTTAGAGTTTGACATAGTTGGTCTTTGAAACTGCTTGGGTGATGGGATTGTTAACTGCCCACAAGATGGTTCTGATGCACATTCCATGCTGAGAGACCCTGCAGGGGTGCTTAAAAATGGTTGTTGAGTGAATGTTGAATAAACCTTTTATTTTGCCTGATTTGGGTTAGAATGGTTGGGGAACAATAGGAGTGCCTGACATCTAGCCAATCTCCCCAACTTTTTTTTCCTAACAACACAGATCTTAAAAAAGCCACTGCCCCCTGAGCCAACAGCAGCACCTGTCTCGACAAGTGAGCTGAAAAAAGTGGTAGCCCTTTATGACTACATGCCAATGAATGCAAATGACCTGCAGCTGCATAAGGGCGACGAGTATTTTATCCTGGAGGAGAGCAACTTACCCTGGTGGCGTGCCCGGGATAAAAATGGGTGAGTTCATGTCTGCTCTTCCTGAGCCTTGTATCCATCTACTTTGTGCTTAGTCGCTCAGTCGTGTCTGACTCTTTGTGACCCCATGGACTGTAGCCCACCAGGCTCCTCTGTCCATGGGGATTCTCCAGCCAAGAATACTGAAGTGGGGTGCCCTCCTCCAGGGGATCTTCCCAACTCAGAGACTGAACCCAGGTCTCCCAGATTGTGGCCGGATTCTTTACCATCTGAGCCACCAGAGAAGCCCAAGAACACTGGAGTGGGTAGCCTACCCCTTCTCCAAGGGATCTTCCCGACCCAAGAATCGAACCAGGGGTTCCTGCATTGCAGGTGGAATCTTTACCAGCTGAGCTGCCTGGGAATCCCTCCTACCTACTCTGCTGCTGCTGCTAAGTCACTTCAGTCATGCGACCCCATAGACAGCAGCTCAGCAGGCTCCCCCGTCCCTGGGATTCTACAGGCAAGAACACTGGAGTGGGCTGCCATTTCCTTCTCCAAGGCAGGAAAGTGAAAAGTGAAAGTGAAGTCGCTCAGTTGTGTCCGAGTCCTAGCGACCCCATGGACGGCAGCCCACCAGGCTCCTCCGTCCATGGGATTTTCCAGGCAAGAGCACTGGAGTGGGGTGCCATTGCCTTCTCCACCTACCTACTGTACCCACATGCAAAATCCTGCATCATAACTCCCCTACTCAGTATCCTGATCAGCAATTGTTCTTCCCACATCAAAGGGAATATGCTCTCCTTCCAAGTCCTTCCCAGAGCGCAGCCCCGCATGTGGCCCCTCCCTGAGCCCACGTGTTGTGGAGCACATGTGATCAATGCTGCAAGTGCAGAAGCTACACACACACTGGCAACATGATCCTCTTTGAGGGCAGGACATTTTATATACCACCATTTGAAACTGGTTCTGAGCCCCAGGATACGAGGTAACCAAATCGGTGTCTCACCCAGATTGGGGAGTGTTGGATGATCAACCCTGTTGTCTCCTCTACAGGCAGGAAGGCTACATCCCTAGTAACTATGTAACTGAAGCGGAGGACTCCATAGAAATGTATGAGTGAGTATGCTTATGTTCCCAGCACAGAATCTTCACAATACAGTATAAACCTTTTTCATACTTTCAACAAAATTTTGATATCAAGATACTTATTAAAATCAGCATCAACTGGGTCAAATAATGCCACCAGTTCAAGTGATAGTGCCTACATCTTACCCTTATCCCAAACACCCTGTTGATGGAAGCTGGAGAGGTCACCATACCCCCTCCTCTCCAAATAGGACTAACTACACTCAAAGAAAAACACAGCCTGATAAGAAACATTTGAAAGGGTGAAAAATGGCAAACTGTTCTCGTTGTCCATTCTCCTGAATCATGGAAGTGGGTTGTCTTTGAAGGCCCTGACCCTCATCTGTATCCTGCAACCTTCTGCCACTAGCTCTCCATTTCCACAATTCTTCAGCAACAAGCATGCTTCGGGAAAGGGATATAGTGTGCTATGCACATGATAGGCACTCAGTAAATAGCAGTGGAGTGAACTGACTGATTCAATGGCACGGATGAGCCACAGACAGCACTCTAACGAGCCACTCAGGCCATGGCCTAGAAGCCAGCCAAGCACTCTCCCTTTCCAGGTGGTATTCCAAACACATGACTCGGAGTCAAGCTGAGCAGCTGTTGAAGCAAGAGGTAAGTGTGCGACCACAAGTAAATGGCAGTCTCTGCACCACAAGCAAGGATCCCGAATTGAGGGCTTGCTGCTGTCCGCCACCTCCAGGCAAGGCAATGTCAAGGCTCTCATCTGACGGGGCCCCAATTACACCTTGCAGTGTCAAAAGCAACGAGGCTGCAGCTCAAATGTGGAACTTGGCAGTGAAATCAGGGCTTCTGTTTTGTCTTGGGTTTGGGCAGTTGGGATGCTGGTAGCAGTGCCATTTCCTCCTGATGGTCAGCTTCTTTTCCCATCTTTTCAGGGTAAAGAAGGAGGCTTCATTGTCAGAGACTCCAGCAAAGCTGGAAAATATACCGTGTCTGTGTTTGCCAAATCTACAGGGTGAGTGTTACTGTTTTAAGGCCCTGGGGAAAAAGAACAGGGGCACCCATCCAACAGTTCCTTAATGAAGTGCTTCTCCCACTTCCTCTGTCGCTTAAACTCAAAACTCACCTCACTTCACTTCTTGGGTCCTTTGGGCCCTTGTTCCCGAGTTGCTGACTCAGCGTCCACTTCTTCAGGGAACCTCAAGGGGTGATACGCCATTATGTCGTGTGTTCCACACCTCAGAGCCAGTATTACCTGGCTGAGAAGCACCTTTTCAGCACTATCCCTGAGCTCATTAACTACCATCAGCATAACTCTGCTGGTAAGTACCAGGGAAACCAGAGAAGAAGGGTGTGACAAGTACCAAGAGAAGGAATTTAGGACAAGGTGGTTAGGTAAAACATTAAGCCTCATAGGGTAGTGACAATTAGCTGTGAAAATGAACCCCTGAGATACTGGATTGAAGTCAAGGGAAGAGGTGATCAAAGGCAGACCTTACACCCAGTAGGGACTGACTTCTTATTTGGTGATTGATGCTCAGTGCTAAGGAAGGACATAGAAGAGACTGGTAATTAATCAATCAGCAATATTCATTGAACTCCTAGTGTCTACTCTGTAATTTTCTTGTTACTAGAGAACACACAAAAACTATTACTTTAGGTCCTTGCTCTTAAAGAACATGCAGGTTCAAAAGCATCAGAAGAGAATTTCTGCAGTGTAGACATTCTAAAGACTGGGAGATTGGGGAGAACATGAACACACGGGAAAAGCTTCATCAAGAAGGCTTGCAGCTGTCCACCATGTCCAGGCAAGGCAGTATGAAGGCTGTCATTTTATGGGGTTCCAATTACACTTTTCAGTATCAAAAGGAGAAGGAGGATGTGAGTTAAGCCTGGACTGGGAGGTGGGGATATATTTAGCTGGGGAGCATACTTCAGTTAGCATTTTCTTTTTTTTGTCCCTGAAAAACATTTATAAGAGGAGAAACTTCCAGAAAAATTCAGGTTCATGGCAATCTTTTGGGATTCAAAATGTACTAGAAAGATGAATACTGAAAGTGTGAGTCATTAAGTGTGCAAGGCATCTCACTCCCTGTCTGCACCAGCAGCATGACCCTCTCTGTATGTTTTAGGACTCATATCTAGGCTCAAATATCCAGTGTCTCAACAAAACAAGAATGCGCCTTCCACTGCAGGCCTGGGATATGGTAAGTGCTTATTTCTCTAGGGCAGGGTGGACCAGCCAGTTGCAAGCAATACTACGTCTGGCAGACCCGGCCAGACCTTGCCTCTCAGTCATTCTTGCAGCGCACTGTTCCATGCCAGCTGCCACAAGGAATGTTAACACATTATTGCCTGGAGACCTAGAAATGCCAGAGGTGTTAGTTTCTGCAAAAATCCCCCAGTCAATAATGTGTTAAGACAGAGCCAAATCAAAGTTATCTAATGAGTTTTATCCCTCTGGTGGCTCCTACTGGGACTGCGAAAACATAGATTCATAAAGGTTTGTTTTTTTTTCAATTGTGGGGAAAATATCAATAAGGGATTTTTTAAAGATGTTGTCTAGTTGATCTTCTTGCTCTATGCCTGACTTGTACCAAAAATTCCCAGACTCCTCCAATCAGTAATCCCCTGTCCCTGAGATTTACCTGAGCAAAAATGAATTAGTATCCCTGAGAATTCCTCTCTTACTGCTTGTCTATTTCTACCCCCAGTAGGGATTCTAGTCTATTGTGGAAATTATACATACATGACTCAAAGAATCACATCAAGGCGTTGTTGTTATAGGATCATGGGAAATTGATCCAAAGGACTTGACCTTCTTGAAGGAGCTGGGGACTGGACAATTTGGAGTAGTGAAGTACGGGAAGTGGAGGGGCCAGTATGATGTGGCCATCAAGATGATCAAAGAAGGCTCCATGTCTGAAGATGAGTTCATTGAAGAAGCCAAAGTCATGATGTAAGTTACAGTCCAAACCCAACTCTCCATCCAGTCTAGGAATTACAAGGACGGTTCCCACTGTGGTTTAAGGTGATTGATAACAAGGGAGATTTGGGACCTGGGCCTGAGGTCAACCTTTGATTGGTGTGAGTCTTAACTGCTAAGGTACTCATTTCTCTTTGATACTGATGGAGAATGGTGTTGCTCATGGGCGGGTATCATCTTGATAGTATTTGAGGGTAAATGTAGAGAATGAGACTTTCAAAAGGAAGACATTCTAATGTACCCTTAGTGTTCACTCAGCCCTGGACTTGTTTCCTGTTCTATCGATGGCTCCAAATCCTGGTTCACCCTCACATGTTAGGCACTTTTAGAGTTTAGGGTAGGAAAAAGGTTATTATGATCTCTCATTTGACTACTCCAAGGCCAACTCCTTTCCTCCTCAGTTCCTTTCTGAATGATATTCAGAGTCAGAAAGGGAAGACTGGTTCATTGCCTCTCCTGTAGGAATCTTTCCCACGAGAAGCTGGTGCAGTTGTATGGCGTCTGCACGAAACAGCGCCCCATCTTCATCATCACTGAGTACATGGCCAATGGCTGCCTCCTGAACTACCTGAGGGAGATGCGCCACCGCTTCCAGACTCAGCAGCTGCTGGAGATGTGCAAGGATGTCTGTGAAGCCATGGAATACCTAGAGTCTAAGCAATTCCTCCACCGAGACCTGGTAGGATCTCAGAAGGATTGGTCTGGGTCCAAGGGCTGAGGGGGTGGAAGTAGCATAGGAAGACATCATCCATAGCTGAGGAAGGTGGCTGGAGCTGTGACTTCAATTTTATCTAGAAAATACTAAAAGTTTGGTGAGCCTCTGCCCCAGTGGTCAGCCGGTCAAGGAACTCCAGCCTCAACACCATAAGTTCCGCCACAATGGGAGCTGGAATGCTCACTCCCAGCCCCTCCTACTATGACGAGGAAATGGTGGAGTCCTCCAGGGACAGAAGGGCAGCCCTCATCCTGATGGAACTGCTTTTTAGCACAGAACCATCATTCTGGTTATATCAGAATCACAAACTGGGTGTCTGTTGGTGCATTTTAAAGTGTTATATTAATATATTAGTTAGCAAACACTTAAAAACATTTCACATTAAAGAACTGAATTTACAGCTTCTCATGAAAATTGACATCATGTAAACTGTCAGCCTATAAAGTATGGGCCTGGTATTACAGGATGGTCTAGCTGATCACAGGAAAGTGGTTGGCCTCCCTTAGACCAGACACTTTCCTGACAACTCCACCTACCCCCTTCACTCTATCACTTCCCCTGCCTGGCCTCCTGAGGCATATTTATTTCAGCCATGCCAAGGCAGAAATAGCCCTAGTCCTGTTGGTAGAAAAGCAGAAAACAAAACACACTTGCCTTCTGTTCTCCCTTAATTCTCTCGACATTTCAACGCACGAAGGGTTGTCATGGAATTATCAATGTGAGTGAAATCATGCTGCAAGTCCTCAGTGGTTTACTTATGACTTTACTTATTATGGGGGTTGCTCTATATGTGATGGAAGTATATCAAAATTCCTCAGTGGCATCAGCTGACTCCTGTTAGGTGGGAAAGTGTCTCTAGATAAAGGAGATGAGGCTTCCTGCCTCTGATGGACAGAAGCTTTGTGCCCTTCACTTGTGCACCAAGGACAGAGTCTCACTGGTGTCTCTTGCACTACAGGCAGCTCGAAACTGTTTGGTTAACGATCAAGGAGTTGTTAAAGTATCTGACTTTGGCCTGTCCAGGTGAGTGCAGTCTTTTTCACCTTTCCCTTTAAAAGTAAAACTGGCACAGTACAAACGAGAGGTGACACTGTAACTTTTAATCTTCTCCCTTTCCCCCTATAATTCTAGTTTTTTCCACCATCTTTCTATACCTTTTCTTTCTCTGAATGGTTGAAGTCACTTTTCATACTTCTGTTTGATTGTTATAGTCCTCTCTTCTCCTTTCTCCTTTCTCTTTTTTTTAAAAGCTAATTTCCCCAATATTCTGTCTTGTTCTGTTAATCCTGTTGACTTTACTCTGTCTCCTTTCCTAATGAGCCTAATTACCATTGTTGACTGCAGAATTGAAGGAAGGGAAGGATGGGAAAAGAGAAAAGAGGGAAGGGAATACCTATTAGACCTTATTCCACTTCATCCTTGCTGTATCTATACTGTCAATCAGGAAAGCTAAGTTGGATATGAAAACAGGAATATGTTAGTAATGGCATTTGTAAAAGACACTGGTTCGCCTGCAGTATTTGTGCGACTCTTATGGCTCTGCCAAGAAATTTTAAGCAAATATCAAACTCTCCAAATTGTAACAGCAACAAGTCCTGAATCCTTTGCAGGTATGTTCTGGATGATGAATATACAAGCTCAGTAGGCTCCAAATTTCCTGTCCGGTGGTCTCCACCAGAAGTTCTTATGTACAGCAAGTTCAGCAGCAAATCTGACATTTGGGCTTTTGGTGAGTGGATACGATTACATGGATTATACAGCTCAAAAGAAAAGGAATGCTGTTGGGAAATTCACACTCTGCAACCTGCACAGAGACACTGTTATTTGTTCTTGCTTTCATTCATCTAATCCTTAGGGAATCGGGCACCACAGGGGTTTCTGGGGATTAAAAACAGTAAAGTAGACACGATCCCTGCCTTCTTAGAACTTAGAATCTATTGAGGGAAACAAACAATTCATTCAGTATTCCACAGCTTCTGAATACTAATTATGTACCAGGGACTCTGCCAGACCCTATAACCACAAACACAAATAAGATGTTGTCTCTCTCCTAGAGGAACTAATGGTCCATGGCAATCCTGATTACCTCCAGGGTACTCAGTACTATAGCAGAAGTTTGAACAAAATTTTAAAAAGCCCAGGGGTGGGGTGGGGGGTGGAATGAGCTGAATGTAATGTTTGAAGTTGATCTAGGAACACTAGGATCCCTCCTACCTAGAAACAACACATTTTGTTTTTTCATTGTCTAGGGGTGCTGATGTGGGAAATTTACTCTCTGGGGAAGATGCCATATGAGAGATTTACTAACAGTGAAACAGCTGAACACATTGCCCAAGGCCTACGGCTCTACAGGCCTCATCTTGCTTCAGAGAGGGTATATGCCATCATGTACAGCTGCTGGCATGAGGTAAGTGTTTTAGTGGGACCTCTTGAATTATTTCCTTGAACGTACTTTCCCATGTAGCTGAGCAAGCACTCACACCCTACTCTTCCTCACCACATAGCAACTGAGCACAGACAGACAGCTGTGCACATTCTCAAACCCAGCCTACATTCCAATCCTTTCATGACCAGAAGTTTTTCCAGGCCCACTCCAATTATCACTAGAGGATCATTCAGTTCAGTTCAGTTAAGTCGCTCAGTCGTGTCCGACTCTTTGTGACCCCATGAATTGCAGCATGCCAGGCCTCCCTGTCCATCACCAACTCCCAGAGTTCACTCAAACTCATGTCCATCGAGTCAGTGATGCCATCCAGCCATCTCATCCTCGGTCGTCCCCTTCTCCTTCTGCCCCCAATCCCTCCCAGCATTAGAGTCTTTTCCAATGAGTCAACTCTTCGCATGAGGTGGCCAAAATATTGGAGTTTCAGCTTTAGCATCATTCCTTCCAAAGAACACCCAGGGCTGGTCTCCTTTAGAATGGACTGGTTGGATCTCCTTGCAGTCCAAGGGACTCTCAAGAGTCTTCTCCAACACCACAGTTCAAAAGCATCAATTCTTCGGTGCTCAGCTTTCTTCACAGTCCACCTCTCACATCCATACATGACCACTGGAAAAACCATAGCCTTGACTAGGTGGACCTTTGTTGACAAAGTAATGTCTCTGCTTTTCAATATGCTGTCTACATTGGTCATAACTTTCCTTCCAAGGAGTAAGCGTCTTTTAATTTCATGGCTGCAATTACCATCTGCAGTGATTTTGGAGCCCCCCAAAATAAAGTCTGACACTGTTTCCACTGTTTCCCCATCTATTTGCCATGAAGTGATGGGACCAGATGCCATGATCTTCGTTTTCTGAATGTTGAGCTTTAAGCCAACTTTTTCACTCTCCTCTTTCACTTTCATCAAGAAGCTTTTTAGTTCCTCGTCACTTTCTGCCATAGGGTGGTGTTACTCCAATACCATCTCAGCTCTAGGGAGAGGGGTGTCATGGGGCCATGTCACCTAGCATAAGTAGGCAGCCAGAGGCATTCAGACAAGTGTATGGACATTAAAAAAGAAAACTAATTAAAATTTGTGTTCATTCCTTTGGGAGTCATTGGCCCTTTCTTCTACTTTACTAACTGCACACTTTTTCTGGCTGTGGTCCTAAATGAGATTTTTTTAAAATGCTAACACCTGAAAGGGAACTAAAATAGGTAGTTCTCGTGGTTTGTTTTTTTTTTAATGCATTGCATTATGGGATATGTGGGTAGATGTGGTATTTTGAAAATAAAGAGCCTGTCCCACTATTATTAAAATGCTTTGCTGCTCTCACCTTGGGTTCTTCAGGAGTGCCTACTCTATTTTTAATAGATTCTTGGCAACCTTAATTTGGCAAACTAAATCTCTAGTAGGAAATGAGTGCTCAGCTCTTAGTTCTGCCCCTTTAGCAACAGGGAAAGACTGACAGTGTCCAGCAAGCACGTATGTGAATCTGGAGTTATCCCTGTGGGGTGAAAAGTAGACATCTGGATCAGAGCCTGGCTCTTTTCCCTTTCACAAATGACTCAGGTCACAAAGAAAGTGTGGAGAAAGGGATGACCCTAAGAGCCATCTCCCTTCTCTCTCCTGTGCTGGGCAGGATTGAGGGTAATTGACTCTGCTGCTCCTTCCCAACTAGCACATCCTCACTCTGCTACTGAAGTATTTCAGATAGGCACTTTCTCCACAGCCTATTAACGTAGTACTCATGAAACAGGAATCTCATCAGAATCTCTGTGGAACTCTTAAAGCTACAGATGACTGGGCCTTACCTCCAGAGATTCTGACTAGGTATGTCTAGAGGGGGCCTTGGGTATGTCTTTTTAAACTTCCCAGGAAATTCTGATACTCAGTTAGGTTTGAGAATCACAGATTCAAAGGAACAAGAAGTTGATGACTTCTGGGTTCTGATGGATTGAGACTTTTCTTGCATGAATATATCTTGAATCACTAAATACCTCATGGGCTTATGGACCATGGCTGCCACAAAAGGACTTAGTCTGAAGGCCAGATGGTTGTAATAGGAGGTTCCGGGTGCTTAGGATGCCTGCCCAGTGAAGCAGCTCCTGCTCTTGACATGTTCATTCCTTTGTTAACTTTGGCTTTAGGATGGTAGAAACAAGTGGTTAAAACCAAACAAAAATTATCACAGCTTATAGGATTTCAGTTCAGTCAACCACTTAAGTTTGTTAAGAAGGCATTGGTGTAATGAATTTGGCTTTAGTTTCGATCAGTGTTTGTGAGAATAATTTTCAAAATTTCTTCACCACATTAATAATCTGATTTACTAAAGATTTAAAGTACACAAGGACTTTATGGAATACTTCTATTTCTCCTCTCTCTGTCTCTCTTTTTTTTGGGTAATCCACAGGGTATGCTACTGGGCATATAGTGTAAACTTCATAAACATTTGCTGTTTACTCATTGTGTTTCCCTTGAATTCTAGACTCTAGCCCACTATAACACTCCATTTTTTTCTTTGGTTTTAGAAAGCAGATGAACGTCCCACTTTCAAAATTCTTCTGAGCAACATTCTAGATGTCATGGATGAAGAGTCCTGAGCTCACCAATAAGCTTCTTGGTTATACTCCTCTCCTCCACAATCTCAATTTCACTTTCTCTGAGGAAATCCCAGGCCCTTCGTGCCCTTGCTGAATACACAAAGGACCCTCTCCACATATAGGAACGCCTTTCTATCTCTTCCCTGGGATACTATTAATACCTTCTGAGCAAAGGCCAAGGAATTTTTGTGCCTGGTATTTTCCCCCAGAGAGGAAATTTCCCAAAAGTATTAAAACAGACTGAACGTGGGACTGAATCATTTGGAGGGAGGGAGGGATGTAAATAGCCTCACAATGGGGGTCCGACAGCTCTTTGGGTAGGCAATAGAGCTAGGGGGGAGGGAGGTAGAACTTGGCAGGAATAAAATGGTGTCATAAAAATGGAAGGAGAGGGTGTTTTGATAAAATAAAATTACTGGAAAGCATGAAAGTTTCTTGCTATTTTGATTAATCATGCAGCCTCCCTGAAGCGCCCTATCTCAGTGTTCCTGGAAACTGTTGTCTGGGTTGGTTTGTCACATTTCTACTTTCAGAACTCCACGGGATTCTCCACATTTAATCCCTCTCTTAGTTGCTCAGTTGTATCTGATTCTTTGGGATAGGAGGGACTGTAGCCCCAGACTCCTCTGCCCCTGGAATTCTTCAGGCAAGAATATTGGAGTGGGTTGCCATTTCCTTCTCCAGGGGATCTTATCCACCCAGGGATGGAACCCAGGTCTCCTGCATTGCAGGCAGATTCTTTACCATCTGAGCCATCAGGGAAGCCCCTTTAGGCCCTCTGGCTCTTGGTAGATTCTGCTTCTGAATCAGGTGGTGGTGGTGGTGGTGGTTTTGTTGCTAAGTCGTGTTCAACTCTTGCGACCCCACGGACTGTCACCCGCCAGGCTCTTCAGTCCATGAAAATTTCCAGGCAAGAATACTGGAGTGGGTTGTCATTTCCTACTCCAGGGGATCTTCCTGACCCAGGGATCAAACCCGCGTCTCCTGCCTTGTAGATGGACCGTTGTATTGCAGGGTGATGCTTTACCGCTGAGCCCCCAGGAAAGCATCTGAATCACAGACAGCGATCACAAACCAGAGCTCACACCCTGGCATGCGGTAGGCATTAGATATCATCGGAATAAATCTGACAGGTGAAGACAAAATCTGCCAGCGCCACTTTTTGCTACGTCAGGCGGGGTAAATTCCATTAAAGAACTAGAGCCAGGGGCCCAGGACAGCAAAGCTACGGGCCCAGCAGTCCCTGCCGAGCACCAGCGCGGCAGCGGGGAAAGCGTGGGTCAATTTGAAACCCGACTGGGGCGGGGCTGTTGGGCCGGTCGGGAACGGACCACATGGTCCGCAGTAACTTCCTTTTTTTAACCTTCTTTCTTTTCTTTTGAAATAACGTCTCGACAGCGCCACGGAGCTGGGCGGACAGTCCCGAGACCTCCGGTCGCAGACACTGCGCCGCCGCAGGGTCGTGTACGGGGCGGAGCGAGGCGCGTGGACAGCTGGAAGGAGAGCCCAGAACCCGAGCTGGGGTGCGGGCGGGGGCAGGCCCCCGCATAGGGCCCCGCGCCCGCGCAGTGCGCTCGCGGGGCGGTCCCAGAGGCAGCGGGTTGTGGTTCCGGTTCCGCCGCGGAGACACGTGAAGGTCGGTGAGTTGGTGTGGAGTTCGTCTCTGCACGCTTGACCGCGCTGGGATGGATTCCTCCTCGTCTTCCTCCGCGGCCGGTTTGGGCTCGGTAGACCCGCAGCTGCAGCATTTCATTGAGGTGGAGACTCAGAAGCAGCGCTTCCAGCAGCTGGTGCACCAGATGACGGAACTTTGTTGGGTGAGGAGCCTGGGGCTGGGACCTGGCCACGGTACCTACTTGCCTGTCCTTGCCTCGCGCAACTCACCCCGACGTCTAGAATTCGGGGAAGGGACAGGGCCCGACAGAACCCCTTGGTTTCCTTAGGTTCCTCAGGCCAAGCCGGGAGGGGAAAAGGGTGACTCCGCTTCTCAGGGTGGGTGTCGCTCCGGACCTCGGCTTTGTTAGTGCAGAGGATTGGGTATTGTAGAAGACTTATGCTGTTGTCTCAAGCAGAACTTTAGGCATTCAAGGTTGAAGCTACCTAGTGCTGGTCACTAGGACTGATGAGCGCCCCCGCTATTGGTATTTAATGTTGGCTATCCTGAGTCCCAGGATCAGTCCCAGAATCAGTGAATCTCCCGTCCCTGCACTCCTCAGAGTTTGCCTTGATTACTTAGTTGCTCTAACCGTCCCTGCTGAGGAGTGGCTCTAACCCACGAACCAAAAAAGCAGAGTAATGTCTACCAACATACACACTTTTTTGCTTTCTTGTTGGATTGTTGTGTAATACCAAGCCGTTTCAGGTCTGAAGGTTGAGGAACTGTGTATGCCCTGTTAGGGGACTTTGGCAAAAGGGTAGAAGGCATTTATTTGCAGCTTGGAATCAAAGTGTTCTCTGGCTGCCAAGGACAGCATAACTACTTTGCCTTGACATACAAAATTCAAAGAATTCAGAAGCCAGGGATAAATTTCCTTGGAAGTGGAAAGACTGAGGCTTGTATACACAACAGAATAATGAACGAAATTCATCTGAATTATAAACTTATGGTATCGCTGGACTCTGACCCTCTACAAATGATTGCTTAGCTCCCATCTGCCTTGAACTAGAGCGGTTTGATTCTTTTAAATATCTGGTTCATTACATTTGGACCAGGCGGTGGTGTGGTTAAAGACTCCTTTAAGAATCTGAAAGCAGTGGGCACTTTAGGAAAATTCATACAATTTTCCATTCGTCTTGAGAGAGAGGATTCAAGAGCCTCTGGCTTAAGTAGATATTATAGAATCTCCAGTCATAAATACTTTTTTTTTCCCCTTTGGTAGCTTTTATGGTGTCTTGCTTCAGTGATCTATCCTTTCACCCATTTATCCTGCAGTTTAAAGGCACTTAATGCAAGCAGCATTGTAGAGTTGTAACCAAATTCAGCAAAGGGTTAACTTCCCTAGTATTTTCCTTGCATTTTGTCATTTGTCTTGCTCTGTAATATCTCAGCACCATCATTTTCTGACTTATTATTTCTGTGCCACAGCTTCCCTCTTTGTAAAATGAAGATTAATAATAAACAGAATCTGTTCCAAAGGGTTGCTGTGAGAAATTAAGGCTGTGGAAAATTGCCACACAGTAAACTGCTGAATGTGAACTGTGATTAACATATCAGATACTGTTTTTAGGTGAAGTTTTTCCTCTAAGCAACAAGAAGCTCCACCTCCTTTTTTTTTTTTTTTGCCAAGTTCCCTTTGTGATTCTGTATCTTGTCCTGAGCAGGAAAAGTGCATGGACAAGCCTGGGCCAAAGTTGGACAGTCGGGCTGAGGCCTGTTTTGTGAACTGCGTTGAGCGCTTCATTGACACAAGCCAATTCATCTTGAATCGACTGGAACAGACGCAGAAATCCAAGCCAGTCTTCTCAGAAAGCCTTTCTGACTGACCTCAGCATTACCTCTTTGGAAAAGGAAGGTAGTTCAAGAGACGAAGAGCAGTTGATGGGTTAGTTGAAGAAAAGGCTATGGGGGAATTGGCCCCCACCTTTGTCACTCTTAGGACATCCTGTCATCTGAGAATGAACAAAGACCAATTTTTGATGTGGGGGATTTGAGGGTCAGATGTATTTGGGGTTGTGTTTTTTTAATGCTAATCTTGTGAAACAATTGACAGATGAATGAAAAACTGCTAGATGCATATTACTGTTTGTGGGATGATGGTTTTCTTGTAGTCCCATTAACTGCTTCCTATAATTTTAATAGTGGAATTGCTCTATAATTTGATACTGGGACCAGATAGGTAATAATGTGTTATTTGTGTGGATTCATTTCAGATTTTGGGGGAGATCAGTATACATCTTTGTGTCTTTCAGAAATGGCAGCAGTAGGGGAAGAGTAATTTGGTACTCAACTGTAGGCCTCCTTATCTAGTGTTTAATTATCAGTGCTGGAAAAAGTATATTTCAACTTTCTAGATTCTCTGCCTCCCTTATACCATGATTCACTTAAATATCTATATGACATATGATCTCGAGCTAGTACAGGTTGCCTGAGAGTCTAGAGGCCTTTAGTTAAAGGAATCTAGCCAGTGAACGTAATTTTCATACTAAACAGCCACAAGGAAGAAGTTAACTTACCCTGTGTATCAGGGTTCAAAAAGATTTAACGATGTGCCTCAATGAAAAAAATTAAGATTTGGGTCAGTCAGAAACTAACAGCAGTATCAGGTTGAGGTGCATGCCTAATGTAAATCAGTGTAGTTCCCATTTACTGCGTCTTTTAATGACTGAAATAAAAGCTACAAGATTCAAGTCTGTGACTGAGAAGGCTTTCTATTCTGGTTATCACCTGCACCCTGGAGAGATTTGGTTCCAAGTGGGCCGGTTCCAAGGCTGAAATGTAGTCAGCCTGGGTACCTGTTCTGTGCCAGTTATGGCATGGTATTACAGTGACCCCTGACCTTTCTGAGAGAAAAGAGGACTTTGAAATGAGATGGAGGGGAAGGAGTTCAGTACTGACAGTCAGTTCCCTGAGTGTAGTGGAAGAGATTCTTGAGACTGGATCCCATTCCTCTTACTTCACATCCTAGTGGAATGGAGTGTAGACCTAAATTGGAACTCTTGTTGCAAGCCTTTAGTGCCAATCCATGAAGATTGGGAAATACACATTTCTAGAAGCCTCTAGTCCCTGTTTAACTTTCCACCATACAGGCAGTACAAGGAAAGTTTGAAAACTCTAGAAAACACAATAAAATAAACATTTAAGTACTTACTCGGCCACACACCGTTTGGGGGACCAGGATGTCAGCAGTGCTCAGAAATAGTCCCTGCCTTCATGTAGCTTCTATTTTAGTGAGGGGAGACAGGCCACAAACACATCCATGTGTCAATATAAGGAGTGCCATGCAGAAGAAGCAGAATAAGGGTGTCAAGGAATGTTTGTGGGGCATTGTTATTTTAGCTAAAGATGGTAGGAAAAGGCCTCCTGGGGGAGGTGACCTTTCAGCAGAGACCTGAAAGAACTAAGTAACCAAGCCATGTAGGTATCTGAGAGAAGAACATTTCAGGTAAGGGTGATGCCAAGTCCAAAGGCCCTAAGGAGGGAACACCAGTGTAGTAGAAGAATCTGAAAGTCAGTGTGGCTGAAGGTAAAGTGAGTAAGGAGGATAGTAAGAAATCCATCAGAGACTGATTAAAGATGGAGCCTGGGGACGTGCACTGATCTTTTTTTTTGTTCAGTCACTAAGTTGTGATTCTATGTAACCCCATGGACTGCAGCATGCCAGGCCTCCCTGTCCCTCACTGTCTCCTGGAATTTGCCCAAGTTCATGTCCGTGTCCCACTGGAGGAAGGAAATGGCAACCCACTCCAGTATTCTTGCCTGAAGAATCCCATGGACAGAGGAGCCTGGTGGGCTACAGTCCACAGGTCAAAAGGGTTGGACACGACTGAACAACTACCATACACAAGTATTTTTTTTCCTGTATCATTTCTTATTTTACTGTATCAGTATTTCTTATTCTTCATTACCTTTGGATACAAACCGATTTGTCTGTTCTTACAAAGTAGTATTGCTTGCTCAGCTAACATACATGGTAAGAAAGTGGGTCTGTCAGATTCAGGCAGTACACTTGAGCACCAAGTATATGTTCGCTGCTGCTAGACACAAGGGGAAAGAAAAAGTAGACCATTTGCCCACATCCTCTTGGAGGTTAAGTCCCAGAGCAACAATTTGAGCTCTTGTTTGTCAGTCTCAGAAATTTATTTCAAAACCTTGATAGAAAGGGTGCTGTCAGCCCTAATGACATTCAAAGTCCTCATTTCAAATATTGAGGGTAGAAAATTCAAACTTCAACTGTAAAACAAGAGGACTGGGTTAGTAGACTTTTCCTGAAAGGAAAAGGAATCTAAGATATAAAATAGAAACACAAAGCTGCTCTGGTGGTGGGGGTATCTGGAGGCCTCCTCCACATCCCTGTGCAGCAGCTCCCCCTGGTGACTAAAGCACTGTCTCTAGGGTCTCCCCAAGCATACTGTGGACCTCTAGGGTTTACCCAGGCATACTGTGAAAACTGGAACCATACTATCCCTAAGGCCCTTGCACATGAATGAGCATCAGGGATAACTGATACACGGAAATCAAGCAAGAACTTGGTATTTATGCTAACAAATCACGAGGAGTGTGAATTTTAAGAAAAATTCAGTAAACCCCATGTAAAATAGCCTTTACATGGAAAGCAGTCAATGGCCCTTTTTGAACCAGTTTTCCCTTAGTACAAAATTTTGGCCTAGGGAGATTTTAATTCAGTCCTCCCAGTAGGGCTTCTTTTAAGATTCCTTATTCTCTCAGCCTCATTTTTTTTGTTGTTGGCATTTTGCTGGACTCAAAAGAGATTGGTGGAAAAGTCTGGTAACTTTCATTCCACGGAGGAGTAAGGGTATTTAGATTTATTGATCATAGACAATAGGGGCTTCCCTGGTGGCTCAGATGGTAAAGAACCTGCTTGTAATGCAGGAGACCTGGGTTCAACCCCTGGGTCAGGAAGATCCCCCTGGAGAAGGGAATGGCAACTCACTACAGTATTCTTGCCTGGGAAATCCCATGGACAGAGGATATAGTCCATGGGGTCACAAAAGAGTTGGACACAACTGAGTGACTGTCACTTCATTCACAAAAGACAACAGGTATGGACCAAAAGGAATATCTTAAAAGGTAGAGAGGGAAAACAGCCAAGAGCTGTAGAAAGGAAGTCACAGGAGGTACCATTAAAGTTGTTGAGGGCCATAGGCTGCCATTTCTTGAAAAGGAAATACTACATGGAATGACTGCATAGGTACTGAAAATACCCAAGGCCCTGTTCAGATAGTTTATCTGAATGCTTATACAGAGCACAAGACAAATAGTATCCAGCCCAGGGCTGGTTTTTGTGATTGGCTTCCCTAAAAGAAAGGGTTGCAAAGAGTCAGACATGACTGAGCGACTTTCACTTCAAGGCAGTGTCCAAACTTGATACCTGACACAGAAAGTGAGTCAACAGAAGAGCAGATTAGAATACACACCAGGAAGTTACTCTGGCCATCCTGAGGTTCCACTAGGAAGACAAGCAAGTAGAACTGATCACTAAACACAGGGCAAAAAAAGATAAGTCCTGCAGTAAAAGAATTACTGTTGTTAGCATTTATATAAGAAATGCTAAAGCAATTTGACAATTAAATCATTGCATTCTTAACACCCTAACAAGTGAGCAGCATTTGAGCAATTAGCTGTTTAATGTATGAATTAAAATTAGTGTTCTAGAGCTATGTCTTGGAAAAATCACTCAAAAAGGAAAGCCTGTACAATATAATTATGCTACACAGAAATGCATAGAAAGGACAATTAGGATATGGCAAATCAGGATTCAGATGTACTGACCAGGAATTCCAGATGAACAAAAGGGACAACAGGATTTTGAGATGCACCTGCAGTATAATGATAATAATAGCTATGCTTTATTGAAGTTATACACACTATTTGCCACACACTGTACTAAGTATTTTATATTGGATCATCTTTTGAAAACAATTCTGAGTGAGAAGATCTATTGTACCCATTTTACAGATGGAAAAGCTGAAGTTTGGAGAAATTAACTTATTGAAGGTTATACAGTTAGTTGGTTGTAGTAGGGCTAGGATTTGAACCCAGGTAGTAAGCATCGAGCTCATAGTCTGAAATACTATACTAAGCTGCCTCCTAAAGTGTTAAAGATAAGAAGTAATGTTCCTCTAGATGATGGGGCCAGAATGCTGGGAACATTCCATTCTAGAAATAGCATGGAAGAGTGGAAAGAGCCTAAGGTTCAAATACCTCGCCCAGTACCTGTGTCCCATTGGGGAAGTCACTTAACCTTGGATCCTCAGTTTCTTCATTAAAAGAAATTAGATGGTAATGCCTGCCTTACAGGGTTGAAAAATGAGATTACATGTAAAGCGCTTGACACACTGTAGATACTTTAATGTAGCTATTTATTATTATTCAGAACTGAGCATCTTTTTACAATTTTAATTATTTTTTATTTTTTGGCTGTGGCAAGTGGCATGCAGGATCTTAGCTCCCCAACCAGGGATTGAACCTGGGCTCCCTGCATTGGGAATGCAAAGCTTAAGCCACTGGACCACCAGGGAAGTCCCAGAACTGAGCATCTTTGATAACCCTAGCAGAGTTGTCTGGGAGAAAAAGAGAAAAGCAAGGCATCACTTCGTGAAGCTAACTGATGAAGTGATAGAGCTAAAGGAGACTATAATGTTAAGTTTGAGTTTTATCTTGCAACCATTGGATAGCTGTTCGAAAATTTTAAAGTGGAATAATATAATATTTGTGCTTGTTTCATGACAGAAGTACTAAATGTATGGTATTAAAAGTTTCAAACAATATAGAATTGCTTAGAATAAATGAAAATCCTCCCCTTACCCTCTTATATACATTTAGAAAGATCATTTTCGCAGCTCTATGGTAGTTGGATTAAGACTGGGAGAATAGTATTTATTTTGCTAGTTCAGGCAAGAGGCTGGAAGATTGAATTCAGAGTTAAAGTGGGGATGGACAGGAGGGGACATTTTAGAAATATGAGAGAGCTGTGAGAGGAGAAAACTGGAGCAAAGTAGAGAGCATGATAGGGAAAGAGGTGAAGGTGAAGGTGAAGTCGCTCAGTTGTGTCCAACTCTTTGCAACCCCGTGGACTGTAACCTACTAGGTTTCTCCGTCCATGGGATTCTCCAGGCAAGAAGAGGTAGGGGATAGAAAAATGTGCCAATGAGATGATGCCTTGGGATTCAAAGGGGTGCAAAAGTGACTGGGAAGAGAGGAAGGTAACAGAACTTACCCTGTTGAACAGGCTACAGAAAGCAAGTTATACAAATGGTCATTCTCAGTGTCTGGGTAACCCATGGAATTTCTCTCTGCCCTCAAATTTAAGGAACAAGTAAACTTTTCAAAGGAAAAGTTAGAAGCAAGCTAAGAGGGAAAAAAATACTAGTTGAGTTTTAACTCTGTATTCTGATAAGGTAAGGAAGAATGAGTAGAAATACAACAAGGAAAAAGGAAAAGAAGAAGTTGAGTCAGCCGTTCAGGCATCCCTCCAGGGGTATTGGTTCCAAGACACACACCCCCACTGCTGCAGAAAGTAAAATCTCCAGGTGTTCAAGTCTCTTATAGAAAATGTAGTATTTGCATATCATTTATACATATCTTCCTAAATACTTTAAATCATCTCTAGATAATGTATAATGCACAATACAAGGTAAGTGCTATGTAAATAATTGCCAAAGTGCAGGAAATTAAAAGTTTTGCTTTTTGGAACTTTTTGGATTTTTTCCCAAATATTTTCAATCTGCAGTTGGTTAAAATCCACAGAATCAGAACCTGTGGACACAGAGGGCCTACTGTTAAACTGTACTTCAGACCTGGGGCTTCCCAGGTGTTTCAATGTTAAAGAAGTAATCTGCCAATGCAGGAGACGTGGGGTCAGTCCCTAGGTTGGAAGATCCCCTGGAGCAGGAAATGGCAATCCATGCCAGTATTCTTGCCTGGAGAGTCCCATGGACAGAGTCTGGAGGGCTACAGTCCATGGGGTCGCAAAGAGTTGGACACGACTTAGTGACTAAATAACAACAAACTTCAGACCTATAGTTATTTCCTTATAGCTTAAACCATTTTGTGGCTTCCCTGGTGGCTCAGGGGTTAAAGCGTCTGCCTGCAATGGGGGAGACCTGGGTTCGATCCCTGGGTTGGGAAGATCCCCTGGAGAAGGAAATGGCAACCCACTCCACTACTCTTGCCTGGAGAATCCCATGGATGGAGGAGCCTGGTGGGCTACATTCCATGGGGTCGCAAAGAGTCGGACACGACTGAGCGACTCTACTTTTCACTTCACTTAAACCATTTGCTGCATAACATGACTGACCTGTGCACTAAAACAGTATTGTTTAAATTAAAAGTCTCAGGTGGTCATGTTATTGCTGGATGTACCTTGACACTACAAAAGGAACATCAGCATGGCCTAGTTGCTTTTCTGAACACCTATCCATCATTGTTTGGGTGCATACACCACCACATCGAAAGAGTTGATCCCTTCTTTTCAAGCATTTTTTTTCCGTTCCCTCAGGCAGATCCCAGGGATGCTTTATTTTCTTTTTTTTTTTCTTAAAACTGCCAACACTTTGAGGTTCTTTTCCCCATCAGATTAGTTATTATTCCTATTTCACCCCATTCTCCATAAGACAAGCATATCTTAAGGGTTTTCTTATAGATATTAAGAGTTTTGCTTTGAATTACCATGGGAGAATAGCCATGGGACAACACACAGAATAAATATGGGTAATTGCAAAGGTTCAGAATTTTACAAGTTTTTAACATTCACCTCTGATTCATATTCTCTTCCTTACTGATAAGGTGATTAACAAGATCTCTCTCAGTCTTTATTCTTTAGTGGGCTTCCCCAGTTCACACAAAACTCACAACCAAAAAAGAAAAGATTATTAATTTTGTCTACATAAAAAAATACCTGAACAGCAAAAGCTTCCATAAGCAAAGTTAACAGGAAAACAAATGGGGAACAAATATTTGAAAATTTTCAACAAAGGACTAATTTACTTATTATATAAAGGGCTCCTTTTCTGGTGGTGCAGATGGTAAAGAATCTGCCTGCAACATGGGAGACCTGGGTTCCATCCCTGGGTTGGGAAGACCCCCTGGAGGAGGGCATGACAACCCACTCCAGTATTCTTGCCTGGAGAATCCCCATGGACATAAGAGCCTGGCAGGCTATAGTCTGTGGGGTTGCAAAGAATCAGACATGACTGAACGATTAACACTACTAAATCTATTCCAGAAGTCTGACTTCTAAGAATTCATCCTACAGATACACTTACATGTACAGGATGAGGAACCACTTTATATATTGATATGGAATGAGCTCCAATACATATTGTTAAATTAAAGCAGCAAGATTCAAGTCACAATATGCTGCAATTTGTGCAAAAGGCGGGATTAAAATAGATGTACACATTTGTTTGAATAAGCATAAATTATCTCTTGAAAGTGAAAGTGTTAGTCGCTCGGTCATGTCCGACTCTTTGCAACCCCTTTGTGGCCCATCAGGCTCCTCTGTCCATGGGATTTCCCAGGCAGGAATAATGGAGTGGGCAGTCATTCCCTTCTTCAGAGGATCTTCCTGACCCAGGGACTGAACCCAGGTCTCCTGCATTGCAGGCAGATTCTTTACTGTATCAGGCACCAGGGAAGAAGGATATCGTTAACATGTTAACATTGTTTTCCGGGAGGGGAACTGGGTGGTTAGAACTTAGGAGTGACAGGGAGACTTTTTACTATGTATATTTTCTCTGTGTCTTTTGAATTTTGAATCGTGACTATATTCTCTATTAAAAATAAATATTATTTAAAAAATAAAATTCCTCCCCACTTCAGAATTCTGAAATGTATACTAAGAAGCAGAGAGGTGATAGAAATAACTTCTAGGAATAAAAATCCTATATCTGCTACAATAATTTCAGATGCCCATTAGTTACAAATGGATTATTTATATATCTAAAGACATCAAATAGGGATGGGATAAGGGTGGGGTGAGTAAGACATTCACCTTGTGTGCAAAATTTAAAGGGATGCCAAAAAACTCAGTGATCAGGATAAATATTTTAATGTAATAGTTTAAAAATTAGTGCAAAAATCCATGATGAACAAAAATGTAAAAAATTTAAATAAAGACAAAGCCATACCAAGCCATACTGGACTGAGGAAAATGGGAAAATGTGGACCCCATGTACATGTTTTTGTGTGTTCTTGAATGATTAATTTTTTTCCAAAAAATTAAAGCAGTTGGAAAAATTGAAAAGTAGGTACATTAAAAATCACAGCATTGTTTAAATAGCTTATCTACACTAAAAGCCAAATAAAATTTTACTTTCCTGACTTTAATGGAAGCAAACTCATCAATAATATTTTCATTAAAACCAATAATATTTCATTAAATATTTTCTTAGGCCTAATAAGAATATGTAGAATTTGGGGAGAGTGCTAATACGCTGGTGGAACTTAAATGCAAGGTAGATATTGGAGAATCTCGGGAAATAAGAATTGCAAGGTAGACGAGAACTATTTAGTTAAGCCCTGCTAAGGAGTTTAGATTTTATTTTGAAGGTGATGATGAACCTCTAAAGTATTCCTGAAGTATTTCAATCTTCTTGTAGGAAGATTACAATCACACCAGTGACAAAGTCCAAAAAAGGGTAAGACTGAAGGTAGGGACCTGATAGATTAAGTTAGAAATGTAATTGCAAGGTAGGTTGGGTAAATTCTGATGACTAAATAAGAGGAGCAAGGGACTTCCTTGGTGGTCCAGTGGTTAAGACTCGGCACCGCAAGGGGGAATGGTTGGATCCCAGGTCTGGGACTAAGATCCCACATGTCTTAGAGTGTGGCCAAAAAATACTTAAAATTTAAAAAAAAATAGGAGGAAAAGGGGAAAAATGAGAAAAGAACAAGAAATTTAAAAGATCAAATAATTTTGAAAGAATTCTAGAAGTTCAAAAAAAGTTTTGATATTAAAAACTCAGTGAGTAGATTAAACCATAGATTGAGCACAGTTAAAGAGAAAAGTGGTAAACTGGAACACAGATATACAAAATATAACAGAGAGATAAAGAATTAAAAATATGAAAGAGGTAAAGAGACAAAGAGGACAAATGGGAAAAAAAGTAATATTCAAAGAAGTAATGGGTAAGAGTGTTCTAGAACTGATGAATTAAAGATGTGAATTCTGATTCAGGAAGTGAGTCCTGAGCAGGAAAAATACAGACTAAATTCACATTTAGACCATTTTTTATATCTTAGAACATCAAAACAAATGATCCTAATGATAATACTCTACATTTTCTATGTGCCAGGATTGTTCTGAACATTTCACTCAAAAGACAATCATTTTAATATATTGGGGTATTTTTCTTCCAGTCTTTTATCCATGCATGTTTATGTATAAAAACAAAAATTTTGAAGAAAAATATACTACACATATAATTTTGTATTCTAGTTTTTTACTCAGCATCTTTCCATAAGCATTTTCCCATGTTATTAAGCAGCAGTAGCAATAAAAGCATAAATAACAAATAACATTTTACTGTTGTGGTTATGAACATGGGTTTTTGAAGTCAAGCTTTCTGTATTTGAATCCCTGGTCACTACATACTAGCTGTGTGGCTTTGGATAAGTGACCCATTCTCTCTCTGCTCCCATTTTCTCATCTATGAGAACCTACATCCTAAGAGTTATTGTGAGTTACTGTTTACTAAGCTATCTGCCAGGCACTGTGCTAGACACATGAATGATCTCATTCAGTACTCACAAAGTTCCTGTGGTTAGAACTGTTATTGCCCCTGTTTTACAAATGAGAAAAGTAGGGCTTAGAAGGACTGTTAAGTGATTTGCCTAAAGTGACACAGCCAGTGATGGTGCTTAAACTTGAATTCAGATGTCTCCAAATACTATTATCTTGCTTGTCATGCTACACTCTTCTTCAATATGTTTGAATGGCTTCATAGAATGTAGGGATCATAAAGCTCATCACAATATCCCCCAAATGTTGCACATTTAGATTTTTTTTTAAATTTTACTTTATTTTCCTTTACAATACTGTATTGGTTTTGCCATACATCCACATTTAGATCTTTTCCACCTATTTCCCATTACAAATAACCCAGTGAAGAACATCTTTGTGCATAAAATATTGTGTGCACTTCAGGTAACCTGTTTAGGGCAGTTATTCTGAAGTGGACTTAGACTAAGTCAAAAAGTTTGAACATTTTAAGGCTCTTAACAAAGTTGGCAAACTGTTTGCCAGAAAGGTTGAAACTATTTACATATCCATAGGTAGTTAACAAGAATAAAGTTGAATATTTTTTTTACATATTGACCACTTACTTAAATGCTTTGCCCATGTTTCTTCAGAGATGTTCATTTTTCTAATTTGTATGCTATATAGTTATATATTATGTTCAGTTCAGTTCAGTCGCTCAGTCGTGTCTGACTCTTTGCGACCCCATGAATCGCAGCACGCCAGGCCTCCCTGTCCATCACCAACTCCCGGAGTTCACTCAGACTCATGTCCATCAAGTCGGTGATGCCATCCAGCCATCTCATCCTCTGTCGTCCCCTTCTCCTCCTGCCCCCAATCCCTCCCAGCATCAGAGTCTTTTCCAATGAGTCAACTCTTCGCATGAGGTGGCCAAAGTACTGGAGTTTCAGCTTCAGCATCATTCCTTCCAAAGAAATCCCAGGGCTGATCTCCTTCAGAATGGACTGTTAGGTGTATATATTATATAGGCTTCCCAAGTGGTGCAGTGGTAAAGAATCTGCCTGCCAATGCAAGAGATAGGAGTTTGATCCCTGGTCAGGAAGATCTCCTGGGGGAGGTCATGGCAACCCACTCCAGTACTCTTTCCTGGAGAATCCCATGGTCAGAGGAACCTGGTGGGCTATACGGTTCATGGGGTTGCCAAAGAGTCAGACATAACTGAACAACTAAACAGCAAATTTATTCCCAGGATGTCTCTCTTATTTGCGTAATTTTCCTAGCAAAGTTGCTTCATCCTCAAAATAGAGTAAATATTCAAAGACAGGGACAATCTCTCTTCTACTTCCTCCCTCCCCTCCTTTGTTCCTTCCTTTTTTTAAAAAAATTTTTTTGCTTTTTTAAAAAAATTTTTATTTTTACTTTATTTTGCTTTACAACACTGTATTGGTTTTGCCATACATTGACATGGATCAGCCCTGGGTGTACATGAGTTCCCAATCCTGAACCCCCCTCCCACCTCCCACCCCAAAAGTTTCTTCCTTATAGTGCAGGCCTTGAGAAGTGAGATTCAACTGTAACTCTAGGCCAAGGCAACAGGAGCTGAAGTTAAATTTGGTTTTGCTTAGCCACACCAAAATGGATCTGAATGTAGGGCAGAGACAGAAATATACTCTTGAGATGATTTTTTATTATGTAAAAGTAAGTAAATGTATATCTATGCTTATGTAACTATGTCTGTGTATGTGAATGTGCATGTAATTATTGGGAGGAAATGAGATTTTACTGAAAATATCTGGGAAAAAGAGAAACCCTGAATGCTTGTTGGCTTATTCTAAACCTGACTGTGATC
The DNA here is from genome assembly GCF_014754425.2 of Oryx dammah. NCBI lineage: Eukaryota > Metazoa > Chordata > Mammalia > Artiodactyla > Bovidae > Oryx > Oryx dammah. The sequence goes on from NW_024070207.1 coordinate 8,945,150, forward strand.
CATGGAAAAAAAAAAAAACAACAACCTTTTTAATCTGAGCATTGAGTTAAATATAATTCCAATAGGTTGTACATTGAAGAATGCTTACTGAATATTAGTCCAGCCCACATTCCTTCAGGTGTGTAGCCACTATGACCTAAATAAAGGCAGAAGTATTATTAGTCTATTAATTCTAAAACAGTATAATATAATAAGCTTATATTGCAGCTATTTATATTTTTCTTCAGGTGAAAAGAGAATTGAAAAATGTAACTTGTTTATAAGCTTTAGTAAGGAACTTAGATTTTTTTTCTTATTAATATCAAGTTTATTTTATTCCATTTGTGAAACAAGATATTTACTTGATTTTTAAAAAGCTCAATTGTTTCTTCTGATCATTATTAACATGCATATTAATTGCAAAAATAAATCAGAAAATACAGAAAAGTGCAAGGAAGAAAATGTGCTAATGGAAAGAAAAGAAAGAAAAAGAGAAGAAAAACTAAACAATCACTTTAAAAATGTGGAGATTGCTCTAATGGAACTGCTCCTGGTCACTTTAGTAAGGCCTATCTTCTATAAGATAAAGTTTCTTCCGATGAAAATACTGGAGCTGAGAACCAAGACTAGGCCCATGTAGAAGTCAGAGTGGCCAGACACTGTGTCCTTCTAGCAATGATTCTCTGTTGAGATAAAATACTGAGATGGACAATTTCTCTTGATTAAAACATAAATCCTGTGTTTGAGTTACATCTGTGAAAAAATGGCAGATTAGGAAACACCAAAAGTCCTTCCCTCTACAAAAAAGCAAACTGTCAAACACTATCAAAATCAACTTTATAAGAACTCTGGAAACAAAAGTTTATAGCAACTGTAGTTGTTGAGTGACATCACCACAAATGGCAGAATAGGGAACTCCAGGGTTGTATCTACACAAAAACAAACAAGACATCAAAATCTGTCAAGTTTTGCAGAATTCTAGAATCTAATTAAAAAATACAACAAACAGTGGAAAGTTTAGTGAAGAAAAAGTGGTTACATTGCAGTAAGAGTGCTCTGGTGCTTTCAATCACCTGCCTACCAACTCTTCACTCCCCAGGTCAGTGGCAGCAACGAAGAATGACGTCCTGCACTCTTGGCACAGGTTGATATTGCCAGAATGAGTAATACAGACCTTGTTCCCAAACATTATGGGTTTCCCTAGTGGCTCAGATGGTAAAGCACCTGCCTGCAATGTGGGAGACCCGGGTTTGATCCCTGGGTCAGGAAGATCTGCTGGAGAAGGAAATGGCAACCCACCCCAGTACTCTTGCCTGGAAAATTCCATGGATGGAGGATCCTGGTGGGCTACAGTCCATGGGGCTGCATAGAGTCAGACACGACTGAGCGACTTCACTTTCTTTCCCAAACATTGTGATTGTTTCAACCTGACTAGTGGCTGTCTGGTATAAGGACCTGACTTTATTTCACCTGAATTAGAACATTCCCATGGCTTCCTTGGTGGCTTTTGCCAAAAGCATTTAAAAGCAAAAGTGTTGTCTGGAGTAGCCCAGGGAAAGGGGTGACAGTAGGGATAGGAAATAGCTTGAAAAGCCTGGAAAAAAGAAGTTCAGAAAGGAAATATTCCAACAGTTCTCATGTATACCAGCGAATTAAGAAAGCTACATGCATACCAACAGCTGGACTCATGTTCAAAAAAGGCCGTGAGAAGATCTAAGCTTTCACCTCTGCCTGATCTTCAGGATTTGTGCAAACAGGAACCGACAGTTAAGGTAGAGTTCTAAATGTACTGGCTAAGCATTTATACAGTCCCCAAACACATAGCCAATCTACAAACGTTGGTAGAGTGCTTTTTTCTTTCTCTTTTTTTCCTTTCTGTATTTCTTTTCTTGACTCCAAGCAATTAAGCAAATTCTGTCAGAATACTAGTTGACCACTCAGTTAATGGAATACAAACTTGACTGGCCACACTGCACACTACAGTAGTTCCCCCCTTACCTATGAAGGATATGTTCCAAGACCCCTAGTGACCAAAGCCTATATATACTATGTTTTTTCCTACACATACATATTTATGATAAAGTTTAATTTGTAAATTAGGCACAGTGAGAGATTAACAATAATAATAAAATCAAACACTTATAACAGTATGCTGTAATAAGAGTTATGTGAATGTGGTCTCTCTCTCTCTCAAAATACCATATTTTACAAACTTAACACCTTTTCCATTTTAACCAAGCCCTTATCATGCACTGTGGCCATAACTTTTCATAGTTTGAGGTGCAACAGCAAAGCTATCATGAATTTCTTTTTCCTTCTTCAAGATTTCACAGATAGAAGACTTGTTCTGTCGATCTTACCAACCTCAGCAGACATTTTTTTTCTTATTAAGTCAAGAACTTTCACTTTTTTACTTAAAGGAAGAACTTTAAAGCTTCTTTTTGGCATATCTGAATTGCTAACATCATTACTCTTATGCCTTGAGGCCATTATTAACTAAAATAAGGGTTATTTGAACATGAGCACTGTAATATCCTGACAGGTAATCTGATAACCGAGAGGGCTACTAAGTGACTTATAGGCAGGATATGTTGGACAAAGGGATGATTCATGTCTCAAGTGAGATAAGATGGGAAAATGAGATTTCACCATGCTACTCAGAACAGAATGTGGTCCACTGGAGAAGGGAATGGCAAGCCACTTCAGTATTCTTGCCTTGAGAACCCAATGAACAATATGAAAAGGCAAAAAGATAGGACACTGAAAGATGAACTCCCCAGGTCGGTAGGTGCCCAATATGCTACTGGAGATCAGTGGAGAAATAACTCCAAAAAGAATGAAGGGATGGAGCCAAAGCAAAAACAACACCCAGTTGTGAATGGGACTGGTAATAGAAGCAAGGTTTGATGCTGTAAAGAGCAATATTGCATAGGAACCTGGAATGTTAGGTCCATGAATCAAGGCAAATTGGAAGTGGTCAAACAGGAGATGACAAGAGTGAACATCGACATTCTAGGAATCAGCAAACTAAGATGGACTGGAATGGGTGAATTTAACTCAGATGACCATTATATCTACTACTGCGGGCAGGAATCCCTTAGAAGAAATGCAGTAGCCATCATGGTCAACAAAAGAGTCCAAAATGCAGTACTTGGATGCAATCTCGAAAACGACAGAATGATCTCTCTTCGTTTCCAAGGCAAACCATCACATAATTCAAGTCTATGCCCCGACCAGTAACACTAAAGAAGCTGAAGCTGAATAGATCTATGAAGACCTATAAGACCTTTTAGAACTAACACCCCAAAAAGATGTCCTTTTCACTATAGGGGACTGGAATGCAAAAGTAGGAAGTCAAGAAACCCCTAGAGTAACAGGCAAATTTGGCCCTGGAGTACAGAATGAAGCAGGGCAAAGGCGAATAGAGTTCTGCCAAGAGAATGCACGGATTATAGCACACACCCTCTTCCAGCAACACAAGAGAAGACTCTACACATGGACATCACCAGATGGTTGACACCAAAATCAGATTGATTATAGTCTTTGCAGCCACAGATGGAGAAGCTGTATACAGTCAGCAAAAACAAGACTGGGAGCTGACTGTGGCTCAGATCATGAACTCCTTATTGCCAAATTCAGATTCAAATTGAAGAAAGTGGAGAAAACCACTAGACCATTCAGGTATGACCTAAATCAAATCCCTTATGACTATACAGTGGAAGTGAGAGATAGATTTTAGGAACTAGATCTGATAGAGTGCCTGATGAACTATGGATGGAGGTTCATGACATTGTACAGGAGATGGGAATCAAGACCATCCCCAAGAAAAAGAAATGCAAAAAACCAAAATGGCTGTCTGAGGAGGCCTTACAAATAGCTGAGAAAAGAAGTGAAGTGAAAAGCAAAGGAGAAAAGGAAAGATATAAGCATCTGAATACAGAGTTTCAAAGAATAGCAAGGAGAGATAAGAAAGCCTTCCTCAGAGATCAAAGCAAAGAAATAGAGGAAAACAGCAGAATGGGAAAGACTAGAGATCTCTTCAAGAAAATTAGAGATACCAAGGGAACATTTCATGTAAAGATGGGCTCAATAAAGGACAGAAATGGTATGGGCCTAACAGAAGCAGAAGATATTAAGAAGAGGTGGCAGGAATACACAGAAGAACTGTACAAAAAAAGATCTTCACGACCAAGATAATCATGATGGTGTGATCACTCACCTAGACCCAGACATCCTGGAATGTGAAGTCAAGTGGGCCTTAGAAAGCATCACTAAGAACAAAGCTAGTGGAGGTGATGGAATTCCAGTTGAGCTATTTCAAATCCTGAAAGATGATGCTATGAAAGTGCTGCACTCAATATGCCAGCAAATTTGGAAAACTCAGCAATGGCCACAGGACTGGAAAAGGTCAATTTTCATTCTAATTCCAAAGAAAGGCAATGCCAAAGATTGCTCAGACTATCGCACAATTGCACTCATCTCACACGCTAGTAAAGTAATGCTTAAAATTCTCCAAGCCAGGCTTCAGCAATATGTTAACCATGAACTTCCAGATGTTCAAGCTGGTTTTAGAAAATGCAGAGGAACTAGAGATCAAATTGCCAACATCTGCTGGATCATCAAAAAAGCAAGAGAGTTCCAGAAAAACATCTATTTCTGCTTTATTGAATATGCCAAAGCCTTTGAGTGTGTGGATCACAAACTGTGGAAGATTCTGGAAGAGGTGGGAATACCGGACCACCTGACCTGCCTCTTGAGAAACCTATATGCAGGTCAGGAAGTAACAGTTAGAACTGGACATGGAACAACAGACTGGTTTCAAATAGGTACAGGAGTACATCAAGGCTGTATATTGTCACCCTACTTATTTAACTTACATGCAGAGAACATCATGAGAAATGCTAGGCTGTAGGAAGTGCAAGCTGGAATCAAGATTGCCAGGAGAATTATCAATAACCTCAGATATGCAGATGACACCACCCTTATGGCAGAAAGTGAAGAGAGCCTCTTGATGAAAGTGAAAGAGAAAAGTTGGCTTAAAGCTCAACATTCAGAAAACGAAGACCATGGCCTCTGGTCCCATCACTTCATGGCAAATAGATGAGCAAACAGTGGAAACAGTGGCTGACTTTATTTTTGGGGGCTCCAAAATCACTGCAGGTGGTGATTGCAGCCATGAAATTAATTAAAAGATGCTTACTCCTTGGAAGGAAAGTTATGACCAACCTAGTTAGCATATTAAAAAGCAGAGACATTACTTTGCCAGCAAAGGCCCCTCTAGTCAAGGCTATGGTTTTTGCAGTGGTCATATATGGATGTGGGAGTTGGACTGTGAAGAAAGCTGAGTGCCTAGGAATTGATGCTTTTGAACTGTGGTGTTGGAAAAGAGTCTTGAGAGTCCCTTGGATTGCAAGGAGATCCAACCAGTCCATCCTAAAGGAGATCAGTCCTGGGTGTTCATTGGAAGGACTGATGTTGAAGCTTAAACTCCAATACTTTGGCCACCTGATGCAAAGAAGTGACTCATTGGAAAAGTCCCTGATGCTGGGAAAGATTGAGGGCAGGAGGAGAAGGGGATGACAGAGGATAAGATGGCTGGATGGCATAATTGACTCGATGGACATGAATTTGGGTAGACTCCAGGAGTTGGTAATGGACAGGGAGGCCTGGCGTGCTGTGGTTCATGGGGTCACAAAGAGTCGGACATGACTGAGTGACTGAACTGAACTCAGAACAGTGTGTAATTTAAAACCCATGAATTGTTTATTTCTGGAATTTTCCATTTAATATTTTCAGATCATGGCTGATTATGGGTAACTGAAACCATGGAGAATGAAACTTAGCATATGAGGGAACTAATGTAAAGATTTTACAAAATAGTTTAGAAATATCATTAAACAAACACAAGCCACAATAGGGAGCATAAATACACCCCGAGGAAGGGGAACAATCATATTTCAAAAGTTACCATGTTGTAACATTCAAAATATCCAATTCTCAACAAAAATTACAAGACAGGCAAAGAAAGAAGAAAGAATGGCACATTCACAGGAAAAAAAGAGAAATTAATAGAAACTGTCCCTAAAGGAGCTGAGAATAAGAGTAGACAAAGAGTTTAAGACTTTAAATCAACTGTATTAAATATGCCTAAAGAACTTAAGGAAACCAAGAACAAAGAATTAAAGGAAACAGTAGGACAATGTCACATAAAGCTGCTGCTGCTAAGTCTCTTCCGTCGTGTCTGACTCTGTGCGACCCCATAGACGGCAGCCCACCAGGCTCTGCTGTCCCTGATATTCTGCAGGCAAGAACACTGGAGTGGGTTGCCATTTCCTTCTCCAATGCATGAAAATGAAAAGTGAAACTAAAGTCACTCAGTTGTGTCCACCTCTTAGGGACCCCATGGACTGCAGTCTACCAGGCTCCTCTGTCCATGGAGTTTTCCAGGCAAGAGTACTGGAGTGGGGTGCCATTGCCTTTTCCAGTCACATAAAGCAGAGAATATCAATAAAAAGATATAAATTATAAAAAAGGAATCAAAAAGAAATTCTGGAGTTGAAAAGTACAACTGAAATAACTGAAATAAAAATTTCACTAGAGAAGAGAGTTTTTAGCAAGATTTGAGGAAGAGGAATCAATGAAATTGAAGACATTAATCCATATTATCCACTCTGAAAAGCAGAAAAATAATGAAGAAAAATTAATAGAGCCTAGGGCTTCCCTGGTGGCTCAGACAGTAAAGCGTCTGCCTGCAATGCGGGAGACCTGGGTTCGATTCCTGGGTTGGGAAGATCCCCTGGAGAAGGAAATGGCAATCCACTCCAGCACTCTTGCCTGGAAAATCCCATGGACAGAGGAGCCTGATAGGCTACAGTCCATGGGGTCGCAAGGAGTCAGACACGACTGAGCGACTTCAGTTTCAGTTTCAAGAAACTGATGAGACACTATCAGTCATACTAACATATGAAAAATGGGATTCCTGGATGGAAGGAAGAGAAAGAAAAGGGAAAAAAAACATTTAAAGAAATAATAAATGACTGATTACCTCCAAAATTTGATGAAAGACATGAATTTATATATACACCAAGAAGCTAACAACTTCCAAGCATGGTAAATTCATGAGATCCACACTGATACACATTATAGTCAAATAGTCAAAATACAAAGCCAAAGAGAGAAGTATGAAATATCACAGAAAGAAGTGACTCATAATGTGTATGAAAGCCTCAATAAGATTAACAGCCTATTTCTCTTCAGAAGCCATGAAGGCCAGAAGACAATGAGGTCATATATTCACAGTGCTGAAAGAAAAAAACTGTCAAGTAAGAATCCTATATGTGGTCAAACTATCATTCAAAAAAGGGTAGAAATTAAGATATTTCCAGATAAGCAAAAACTGAGAGAGTTTATTACTAGTAAACCTGTGCTACAAGAAATGCTAAAACTCATCCTTCAGGCTGAAATGAAAAAAACACTAGAGCATAACTCAAAGCCATATGAAGAAATAATGAACAACACAAAGATAGCTACAGAGGTAAATGTATAGGCCAGTATTATTGCATTTTTCATCTGTAACAAAGATGGGCGACAAGGCTATATAGAAGTAGAGTTTTTGCATGCCATTTAAGTTAAATTGATATCAATTTAGATTATTATAACTTTAGGATATTAAATGTCTTCCCCATGGTAACCACTAAGAAAATATCTATAGAATGTACACAAAAAGAAATGAGAAGGGAACCTAAATGTGTCACTACACAAAATCAACCAAACACAAAGGGAAATGAGGGATAAAAAAGCTATAAGACATATAGAAGGTAAAAACATTAGAAATGTATGTTATCAGTCTTTCTTATATTGATGCTACAAAACTTGGAATTGAGGGGAGCAATAATTATCAAAAGATATGTCACTTCTGTGTGGATGCAATTTTTCTTGCAAAAGTATTGCTCCAAAATAAAATTCTAAACTATGCAAAAATGTCAAAAAAAAAAAAGACATATAGAAAACAAATAGCGAAATAGCAGAAATTCTTTATTTTTCCTGAGGAGTAAGGGATCTGAGCTCCACACCAGGCACTCTAACTCTGATCCTGCACAGGAGAGAAAAGACCCTCAAAGTCCTGGCTTTGAAAACAAATGGGTAATAATCCAGGAAAACTGTAAAACTACAGAGAACAGAAACCCACTCTTGAAGGGCTCATGTGTAACCATAGCCCTGGCACAACAGGAGGATGCAAGAAACCCACATAGGGGACATCCCTTGAGTACCTGGCTCTGGTGACCAGGTGGGACTGCACTTCTGGGCCCCACAGACATCTATGTAAGGCCATTTATTCAAGATTGTGAGAGGTAATGCATAGAAACAAACGCAGAGAGTTGGGCAAAAGAAGAAACAGAGATTGTTCCAATAAAAAGAACATGACATGAAGAAGGAAATGGCAATCCACTCCAGTACTATTGCCTGGAAAATCCCATGGACAGAGGAGCCTGGTAGGCTACAGTCCATGGGGACTCGCAGAGTCAGACACGACTGAGCGACTTCATGTTCACATTTCTTAAAAAACCGAGATATAATTGACATGTGAGGAACTTCCTCAACCATAATCTCTCCCCCCAAAAAAAATAAATAAGAAAGCCAACTGGAAACCCAATAGGAAAAAAAATGGCAAAGAATGTGATTAGTCAGTTCACAGAGGGAGAAAACTAGATGGCAAAAAAAAAAAAAAAAAAAGAACATGACAAAATCTCAGAAAAAGCACTAAACGAAATGGAGATAAGCAGTCTACCTCATAGAGTTCAAAGTAATGGACATAAAGATGCTTACCAAACTCAGGGAAAGAATGGACAAACACAGTAAGAACCTCAACAAAGAGACAGAAAATGTAAGAAAATACCAACAGAACTAGCAAGTGGCCCAGCTATTCCACTTCCGGGTATTTTCTGAATGGGACAGAAACGCTAATTTGAAAAGGTACATCCACCCCTGTGTTCAGTGCAACATTATTTACAGTAGCCAACCTAAGTGTCCATCAATGTATGAATGGATAAGGAAGATGTTGAATATATATACAAGGGAATACTACTCAGTCACAAGAAGGTTGAAATCCTGCCATTTGTGACAACATGGATGGACCTTGAGGGTATTATGCTACATGTATAAACATATATTCTGAGATTTCACCATGCTACTGAAAACAGTGTACAATATATACATATATATTCTTTTTCAGATTCTTTTCCATTATAGGTTATTATAAGATATTGAATATAGTTCCCTGTTCTATATAGTAGGTTCTTATTGTTTATTTTATGTATAGTAGGATATCTGTTAATCCCAGGTGCCTAATTTATTCTTCCCCTCCTTTTCTCTTTTGGTAACCATAAGTTTATTTTCTTTGTCTGTAATCTACTTCTGTTTTGTAAATACATTTCTATCATTTTTTAGAGTCCACATCTAAGTGATATAATGATATTTGTCTTTCTCTGACTTCACTAGGAGGATAATCCTAGGTCCATCCATGTTGCTGCAAATGGCACTATTTCATTTGTTTTCATGACCAAGTAATATTCCATCACATATATATTGACATTTATGTTGCTTGTTATTTATGTCTTGGTTACTGTAATAATAGTGCTGCTATGAACATTGGGGTGCATGTATCTTTTCAGATTTAGAGTTTTCATCTTTTCCAAATATATTCCCAGGAGTGGGGTTGCTGGATCATGTGGTAACTCTGTGTGCATGCGTGTGTGCTCAGTTGCTTCAGTCATGTCCAGTTCTTTCTGACCCCATGGACTGTAGCCCACCAGGCTCCTCTGTCCATGGGATTCTCCAGGAAAGAATACTGGAGTGGGTTGCCATTCCCTCCTCTAGGGGATCTTCTCAACCCAGGAATCAAACCCATATCTGCATTGTGGGCAGATTCTTTACCTCTGAGCCACCTGGAAAGCCCTGTATGATCACTTACTTTCAGCTTTTAAAAGAACTTCCATGCTGTTCTCCATAGTGGCCACACCACTTCTTATTCCCACTAACAGTGCAAGAGAGTTCTCATTTGTCCACACCCTCTCCAGCATTTATTTTTTGTTTTTTGCTTCCTTTTGTTTATTTGTTTTTTGACAACAGAAAATCTGACATTTATTGCTAGTGAAAAACCAGGATAATATTTAATAGATTTAATTCTCATTTGAAAAATTGAGAAAACTGAGGTTTCCCTAAAGAAAAACGAATCACATTCAGAATGTTTTTTAAGCATTCTGTTGAATTCCTTGAATTTCTGCTTATAACTCTGTCCTTGGGGAGTACAGATGGAACTGGCAGATGATAACACTTATTATTTGTAGACTTTTTGATGATGGCCATTCTGGCCAGTATGAGGTGGTACCATGCTCATTGTATTTGTGATTTTCAGTTCTCTAATAATTAGTGATTTTGAGCATGTTTTCATGTGCCTGTTGATCATCTGGGAGATGGTCTTTGGAGAAATGTCTATTTAGGTCTTCTGCTCATTTTTTATATTGAGCTTGGAAGTTGTTTTCATATTTTAGAAAATAATCCTTTGTCAGTCACATTGTTTGCAAATATTTTCTACTATTCTGTAGGTTGTGTTTTCATTTTGTTTATGGTTTCCTTTGCTGTGCAAAAGTGTATGTGTTTAATTAGGTCTCATTTGTTTATCTTTGTTTTCATTTTCTAGGAGATGGATCCACAAAAATAAAGCTGTGATTTATTTCAAAGAGTGTTCTGCCTATGTTTTCCTCGAGGAGTTTTATAGCATCCAGTGTTATATTTAGGTTTTAATCCATTTTGAGTTATTTTTGTGTATGGTATTAGAGAATGTTCTAATTTCATTATTTTACATGCAGCTGTCCAGTTTCCCCAGCAGCACTTATTGAAGAGACTATCTTTTCTCCAGTGTATATTCTTGCCTCCTTTGTTGTATATTAATTGATATGGTCAGTTGATTTTCCACATGAGTGCCAAGACCATTCAATAGGGGAAAGGACAATCTCTTTGACAAATGATTTTGTGAAAACTGGATAAGATGTCCACATACAAAAAGATGAAGTTGGACCTTTACTTTACACCACATATAAAAATTAGTTCAAAATGAATCGAAGACCTAAATATAAGACACAAAACTATAAAACTTGTAGAAGAAAACATAGGGGAAATCTTCACGATATTGGTTTCAGTAACAATTTCTTGGATACAACACCAAAGGTACAGGGAACAAAAGAAAAAATAAATTAGATGCCATAAAAACTAAAAAAAATTGTGTCAAAGGATTCTATCATGATTATGAAATAGTAATCCACAGAATGGAGGAAAATATTTTCAAAGCATATATATGATAAGTGATTAGTTTCTAGAATATATAAAGAATGCCTACAACTCACCAACAGCAAAATATAAAAACCAACTAACTCCACAGAGTGTACATACCTCAACATAATAAAAGCCATATATGACAAAACTACAACTAGCATTATACTCAAGGTGAAAACCTGAAAGCATTCCCCTTAGATCAGGAACAAGACAAGGATGTCCACTCTCACCACTTTTATTCAACATAGCTTTGGAAATCCTAGCTACAGCAATCAGAGAAGAAAAAGAAGTAAAGGGAATCCAAATTGGAAAAGAAGTAGTTAAACTATCACTGTTTGCTGATGATATGATACTATACGTAGAAGATCCTAAAGATGCTACCAGAAAACTACTAGAACTCATCAATGAATTTGGTAAAGTTGCAGGTTATAAAATTACTACACAGAAATCTGTTGCATTTCTATACATAACAATGAAAGATCAGAAAGAAAGTCAAGAAGCAATTCCATTTACCGTCACATCAAAAAGAATAAAATACCTAGGAATAAACCTACCTAAGGAGAGAAAAAACCTGTACTCCAAAACTGCAATATGCTGATGAAAGAAATTGAGAAAGACATAAACATATGGAAAGATATACCATGTTTGTGGATTGGAAGAACCAATATTGTCAAAATGACTACACTGCCCAAGGCAATCTACAGATTCAATGCAATCCATCTCAAATGGCATTTTTCACAGAACTAGAACAACAACAAAAAAGTCTCAAAACTTGTATGGAAACACAAAAGACTCCAAATAGCCAAAGCAATCTTGGAAAAGAAACACAGAGCTGGAGGAATCAGCCTCCCTGACTTCAGACTATACTACAAACTACAGTCATCAAAACAGTATGGTAGTGGTGCAAAAATAGAAATATAGATCAATGGTACAGGATAGAAAACCCAGAAATAAGCCCATGCACCTATGGTCAATTAATCTATGACAAATGAGGCAAGACTACACAATGTTGGAAAGACAATCTCTTCAACAAATGGTGCTGGGAAAACTGGACAGACACATGTAGAAAAAAAGAAATTAGATCATTCTTTAACTCCGTACACAAAAATAAGCTCAAAATTCATTAGAAACCTAAATGTGAGACTGGACACTATAAAACTCCTAGAAGAAAATGTAGGCATAATACTCTCTTACATAAATCACAGCAACACCTTTCTTAATCCATCTCCAGAATAATGGGAATAAAAGCAAAAATAAACAAAGGAGATCTATTTGAATTCAAAAGCTTTTTCATGGCAAAAGAAACAATGAAGAAAACGAAAAGACAACCCACAGATTGGGAGAAAATATTTGCAAATTATGTGACCAATAAGGGAATAGTCTCCAAAACTTACAAACAGCTTATGATGCTCAACAGCATCAAAACAAATGACCCACTAAAAAAATGGGTAGAAGACCTGAATAGACATTTCTCCAAAGACAACATACAGATGGCCAATAGGCACCTGCCCAACATGGCTAGTTATTAGAAAAATGCAAATCAAAACTGCAATGAGATATCACCTCACACTGGTCAGAATGGCTACTGTCAAGAAATCCACAAACAATAAACGCTGGAAAGGGTATGGAGAGAAGAGAATCCTCCTACACTGTTGGTGGGAATGTAAATTGGTACAGCCACTATGGAGAACAGTATGGAGGTGCCACAAAAAACTAAAAATAGAGCTACCATATGACCTTGCAATCCCACTCCTGGGCATATATCTAGAGAAAAACATGATCCAAAAGGATACATGCAATGCAGGTTTCATTGCAGCACTGTTTACAATAGCCAAGACTTAGAGGCAACCTAAATGCCCACCCACAGAGGAATGGATAAAGAAGATGTGGTACATATATACAATGGAATATTACTCAGCCATTAAAAAGAATGACACTACAGCAGATAGAAATAGTTAGGGATTGGGAGAGAATATGATTATTTATTTAAGACAAGGGACCTATCAATGGTGATGGCACCCCACTCCCGTACTCTTGCCTGGAAAATCCCATGGACGGAGGAGCCTGGTGGGCTGCAGTCCATGGGGTCGCTAAGAGTCAGACACTACTGAGCGACTTCACTTTCACTTTTCACTTTCCTGCATTGGAGAAGGAAATGGCAACCCACTCCAGTGTTCTTGCCTGGAGAATCCCAGGGATGAGGGAGCCTGGTGGGCTGCCGTCTATGGTGTCGCACAGAGTCGGACATGACTGAAGTGACTTAGCAGCAGCAGCAGCAGCCAGTAAGGTTCACAGTTGTTAAGAGGTGGATGAAAATTGGGTCTGAGCTTCCTAGCAGCCATAGAAAGGAAAGTTAATTACATAATTCACACTGTCCATAGGATTCTAAACACACAATTACTTAACTATCTCAGTTATGGAGAAGAATTTTCCTTTGAATTATTATTAAATAATTATTTTTGATATAATAAATGCCATCAATAATTTTCTACAGGAAATAAAAAACTAATTTCATCAATCCATTTTGTATTGCAATCCTCAATGTACCCCCACCAAATAACGCTAAAGTTCAGTGGCTGAATTCTCAAAGGGACAAAAACGGTTCTGTGTAGATCTGAAGCTCTGGCAATTTAGCTTCAGGAAAAAATCGTGTATCCAGAAGAAATGAGGATACAACAATTAGTTTTCTAAAAATATTTATTTCTTACCATGAAGTTTAGATAAGTGAAGGCAACAGAGACATCATGGCTATAATCTTCTAACAGGCACCCCATAATATTTCTAATATTACCCCTGTGTCTTTAAGGGGAATACCTCTGACATCATTTTAGGAAATCCTGGCGTCTTTTGGATCTTATGACGCAACAGGAAGCCATTTTACAATCTCAACGGTTTAGATCAGAGAGCTCCTTGAGGCACGTCGCCCCAGTCTCTCGGAATTTAATCCAACATCAGGAGTAATGAGCCTCCAAGATTCCCAAATTCCTGCTGACCATGGAGCTGAAACTTCTGGCGATCACGGAGCCCAAACTGCTAGTGACCAAGGCATCCAAACTCCTGCTGATGACCCTCACGGTGATGCCGCCATTGCCGCCATTGCCGCCATTGACACCCAGGCTGCTGCCCAAGCCTCTGTGGAAAACTTACCCCAAGAGAAAGGTAAGATGTTTTTTCCTCTAAGAATCTTTGACAGAAACGAACTATTAGAAGTTTGTTTGAACTGTGATGACCGCAAGAAAAATAAAACGGACTACCTACTATCTCTTGCGCAAAAGACATAAAATAGTGACCTCGTTGAGAAGGGATCAGCTAATTCCGTTAAAGTAGTTGGGACTCGGATTCTGGTTATTTAATGGGTTTGTGCGGCGGTGTATTTGTCATCAGGCGAGGTCACCTCTCTGAGAAACAAATTCATCCAACCCAATGGATTTTGCAGGGCAACCGATTGTGCCAGCCCTTGTACAGATATCACTGTGTACTGGCAAAACTCCCGCGGCCGTTGCCAGGGTCGTCCCTCGGTCAAGGGTGTTTGTTCTACAGCCTTGTTCCTCGAGGCCCCAGAGCGGCTGTGTCCCCGCGGCCATCAGAACCCTTCGTGCCACCCCTCCCAGGCACGCGGCGAGCTGGCCACCGCCTCGAGGCCACCCTCCAATACGCTGGGCTGGCGGGGGAGGAGGCGTGGCGAGGTGCGGAGGGGTGTCACGCAAGGCTCCTACCACGGTCGGCTGCATCCCGCCAACGCGGGACGCAGCCTGGGAGCCCGCTTGCTTCTGGAAACCCTCTGGGCAGAGAGGCGGTCCCGGCGCCAATCAGCGGAGGAGCGGGTGAGTTCGGCGATCAAAGGGCACATGATGGGCACCAAAGGGCTTCGCGCTGTGCTAACCTTCCAAGCTGGCCTGGGGTGACACTAAGGCTTAGGGCCCCTTGGACCCGAGAGAGGTTTTCTAGGGAAATGGGATCAAAGACTCAGAGCCGCGCTCTGCCCTTGGGAGCTTAGTGCCCCCCTTGGATAAGGATGAAGTGGTCATTGCCTCCAAACTGCAGCCAGCGGCAATGAACTTGAGAAAGTACCAGCTTAGGCTTGTGCTGAGTTGTGCTGCTGGGAGCACGCGATCAGGCACTCTCCATCTAGCTATAATTCTAATTCCAATTCTAATTCTGGTGAAATGAGGTGGAGCTGGTGAAACGTGTGTGTGTGTGTGTGCGCGCACACACGCGCGCGCACGTGAGGGAGAGAATGGTGAAGAGCGGTCCTGTTAATTTAATTCAGTATCAGAGTGCTTGCTGCAAAAAAGTGGATGCCTTTTCTTGAAGATGATACAACCAGTTCATTGTATAAAGTGAAAGTGTGTTAGTCACTCAGTCATGTCTGACTTTTTGCGACCCGATGGGCTATAGCCCGCCAGGCTCCTCTGTCCATGGAATTCTTCAGGCAAGACTACTGGAGTGGGTAAGCCATCCCCTTCTCCAGGAGATCTTCCCGACCCAGGGATCAAACCCAGGTCTTCTGCATTGCAGGCGGATTCTTTACTGTCTAAGCCAAATTTGCAGGTAGCAGATCTTAAAAAATCATTAAAACTCATTTCAACTAAGGGTGTTTCCCTTCTTTGAAAATGATTCCAAGTTCTTACATTCTTTCTTTCATAAGAGAGGAGTTGCCAGAAAGGCACTGAAATGAACAACATGCCCTAGTCTTAGTTCTGCTGAGAAATCCAAAAGTTACTACTGATCTGATAAAATCTTGCTTAGCAGCTAGTTCTGTACTTCTGCTACTTCTGTGACTCTGTGCTTCTGCTCCCTATCTTGTTTGTTGCTTTTATATTAGGCAGTGTACCCAGTTCCAAGATTTTTTGTTTAATTAACTTTTCCCCTTACCTTTACATTTAGTTTTTGTATTTATGTGTGCATGTGTTTGTATAACTGTATGAAGCAGAAAAAAGAGAGAAATGACTATCACAAATCATCAGTCCCTTTTCTCCCTTTTTCTTTCTCTCTCCCTCCCCCTTCCCTTGCTGTCTCATCCTGGATGTCTCATTTCAGTTCATGATTTCTCTTGTGCTCCTGTGCTCTTCTGGTAGTTTCTGAAGTCAACCTAAAGGACTGAAACCATAACTGGTGAATGATTTACCTATAAAAGGGTCTCAGACTCACTTGTATATGGTTTTTTTTTTTCTCTATGTTAACTGCTGCTGCTGCTGATAAGTCACTTTAGTCGTGTCCGACTCTGTGTGATCCCAGAGACAGCAGCCCACCAGGCTCCCCTGTCCCTGGGATTCTCCAGGCAAGAACACTGGAGTGGGTTGCCATTTCCTTCTCCAATGCAAGAAAGTGAAAAGTGAAAGTGAAGTCGCTCAGTCGTGTCCGACTCTTAGCGACCCCATGGACTGCAGCCTCCCAGGCTCCTCTGTCCATGGGATTTTCCAGGCAAGAGTACTGGAGTGGGGTGCTGTTGCCTTCTCCGCTATGTTAACTGATAATGTTAAATATTCTTTGTCCCCTCCTTTCCAATTTCTTCTTTTATTGAAGTATAGTTGATATGCAGTACTATATGTTACAAGTGTACAATATAGTGATTGACAGTTTTAAAGACTATGTTCTGTTTATTATTATAAAATATTGCGTACATACCTGGTGTTGTACAGTATATTCTTGTAGCTTATTTTATACCTAATAGTTTGTACCTCTTAATGTGCTACCTGCAAATTTTCCCTTCCCCTTCCCTCTCTCCACTGGTAACCATTAATTTGTTCTGTGTATCTGTTAGTCTGCTTCTTTTTTGTTATATTCACTTGTGTGTGTTTTTTAAAAAAGTTTCCATTGCATTTAAGTGAGATTTAAATCAAAAACTCAGAACTCAGTTAATGGTTTACAGAGTATTAGGAACTGTACATTATCTGGAGCTTTTTGTCTAACTTAAAAGTATAAGATTTTATAACTTGGTGTATAGCATAGTGTCCTTAGAACACAAGAAAACTGTCAGATTTCATATATGTACATGGCTTTATTTCCATTTTTGAGAAAAAAATTCCTCAGAAGTAGTGTGGACCCTGAAACCCCAAATGCAAGCTATTACAGATGTATCTCAAATAGAAGTTAAAATAAGATGAAAAAAATGAAGATTAACTTGGAGATTATTCATTTTACAGAAGGTGTATTTTGTATGTGTGTATGAAGTGAAGTGAAAGTTGCTCAGTTGTGTCCGACTCTTTGCAACCCCATGGACTATACAGTCCATGGAATTCTCCAGGCCAGGATACTGGAGTGGGTAGCCTTTCCCTTTTCCAGGGGATCTTCCCAACCCAGGGATCGAACCCAGGTCTCCTGCATTGCAGGCAGATTCTTTACCAGCTGAACCACCAGGGAAGCCTCTGTGTGTGTGTGTGTGCATGCATGCATGAGTGTGTGCTCAGTCGTGTCTGACTGTTTGTGACCCCATGCCAGGCTCCTCTGTCCATGGGATTTTCTAGGCAAGAATCCTGGAGTGGCTTGCTATTTCCTCCTCCAGGGGATCTTCCTGACCCAGGAATTGAATCCACATCTCCTGCGGCTGCTGCATTGCCAGGTGGATACGTTACCACTTGAGCCAGGAGGGAAGCCCATGTCATACTGTGTGTGTGTGTGTGTGTGTGTGTGTGTAGCTTCCCAGGTGGTGCTAGTGGTTAAAGAACCTGCCTGCCAGTGCAGGAGACATAAGACATACAGGTTCGATCCCTGGGTGGGAAGATCCCCTGGAAGAAGGCATAGAAACCCACTCCAGTATTCTTGCCTGGAGAATCTCATGGACAGAGGAGCCTGGCAGACTGTGGCCCATAGGGTCGCAAATCTTTGGACACGACTGAAGCAACTTACCTCACATGCTCGCAAGGTGGCTTTTAGAAATAATCAAGATATATCAAATAAGGTGTTTCCAAGCTGTATACACATCATTCCAGTGAGGGTTATTAGCAAGATATCATATAATTTAATCAGTACTACCACTTCAGTATTCTTGCCTGGCAAATCCCATGGATGGAGGAGCCTGGTGGGCTGCAGTCCATGGGGTCAAGAAGAGTCGGACACGACTGAGCCACTTCACTTTCACTTTCATGCATTGGAGAAGGAAATGGCAACCCACTCCAGTGTTCTTGCCTGGAGAATCCCAGGGACGGGGGAGCCTGGTGGGCTGCCGTCTATGGGGTCGCACAGAGTCGGACACGACTGACAACTGACGTGACGTGACGTGACCAGAAGTGGTCGGTAGAGGGAGCAAGAGGAATTTTTAGTAACTTTCTGTTGGTTTTATTTCTGTTTTCAAGAAGTCGAAAAAAAAGAGATGAGTGGAAGCCAGGATGAACCTCCTCACGAGCTTGAGAACCAGTTTATACTGCGTCTGCCTGTGGTAAGAAACCCTTGTATCTCAGACCAGATATCTTCAGTGCATAAGTATTAGCTTTGCTTGGATTCTTAAATATTTCTGTTTATTTAAGATAGCCTATAAAACCAAGAACATTTGTTTCCCAGAAATCGTGTTCTATTGGCAGTTCTATCCCAGCATGTACTCTTTTAAGCAGTATTTCTTTCATCCTGCACATGCCACTTATCTTCCTGGTTGATTTCCTGGCAAGCGGGTAGGACGATGATGGACTCAGTCACTTATCACCAGTGCTAAGAGCTTTGATCACTGGACAGCCCAGACAGGACTCTTCTAAAATAAAGTTCTTTTCTGTAACCTCAAAAGGGGCAATCTAGTGGTCAGCGCTGTCTCCTCAGATTCATCACCGTGCGAGGCTGTCGAAGCTCACCTCAACAGTGTGTTAGCATTTCTTCCCCTGTTGATACTTGTGTTCAAGTATTTATTTAGTCTAAGAAGGGTATATTAAGGATGGGCTTCAGAAAGGTATTTTCCCACTTAGGGTTAATTAATATACCCTATAATTAGTCGGACATGACTGAGCGACTGAACAACAACAAATATACCCAGTAAACTGCAGCTAAGCCTTCCCTTAGCAACCACAACTGAAGGGCAACAGTGAAAACCAGGAATGTACAGCTAGGAGAAGGCATTATCTGTAGCTACTAAGAGACAATAGTGACCAATACAGAATTGTAAAGTAAAAATTATAAATAAATAAATAAATAAATAAATTAAAAAAAAAATTAAAAAAAATAAAAGTTAAAAAAAAAAAAGAGAGACAATAGTGAGATTAGAGTCAACTTCTTCCTAACGTGACTTCACAGTGCACAGTATCACATGGTGCATGGCACTCTTCCTAACGTTTGAGACGTTTAAGGTTTTATTTAAAGGAGGACTGTTTCTGACATATCTTCCTATTAGCTGCTAAGTTGACACTTGATCCTTCTGATTTTTCAATTTACCTCCTTTTTAGGAACATGCTTCCACTGTCAGAAAGATGCTGCATTCTGGAACTTCTTCCATGAAGAATAAACTAAAAATTAACTTATTTTGTAAGTAGTTAATATCCATTCACCATACATTGAACAGTAGTTCATTAAGGGATTGCTGTGTGTCAGGCATAGTATTAGAGGGCAAGGATGTGGCAAAGAATACAATGTGGTCTCTGCCTTAATGAACTCAAAGAGAGGCTTCAGGCACTCCTACCTCTTCTTTTTAAGAGGAAAGAAAATAGAACTTGCATAAAACTTGAGGTAATTATCATGGTGTGTATAAGAAAGAACTTGGAGGTCAACTGTGGGATTTACATACTGGTGATTGTTTTCTAGATGCAAGTTTTTCTGACTGACTAGGGGAATAACAAGTGAATTTACTAATTTTTGTTCACAAAAGTGACATATCTTTATCTCCATAGTATTTATTAGATTTTTAAATATGGAGAGGTATATGAAGAATAAAATTTTAAATGGCCCATAATCCCAGCACTCAGGTAGTGTATGACTGATTGTTTCTCTCTTTCTCTCTCTCTCTGGCTATTGTATAGAATTTTACCTTTGTGACTTTAACTAGAGATTATAACTTGAGACTTACTAGTACTATTCTAGAATCAAGCGTTCCCTTTGAAAACACCCACGTTCAGTGACATGATCGAGTGCTCCTAATGGTGTCCAAATGAATGGACTTGAACGAATGGAGTTGGTCTTTCAAGAAGAGAATGAAAGATTTACTGCCTCATTCACCTTCAGTTCACAGCCATTACCAAGAAACTGATCTACTTTTGATTGAGTGACATAAACTGGAAAAAAAAGAGCTCCATATGCTCCACTTTCTTTGCTCTGGGAAGTTGCTAGTTGTGTACCCAATTCTCGCATTATGAGAAATAATGTTTCAGTGAAAGACGCATCTGTCTCACATAAGTCTTCATTATTCAAACCATCAGGTTTAAGAGTACATTGGGAAGATGCGAACCTTAATTTTTTCTACTTTTCTTTAGCTGACACACGTCGTGCAGTTGTTGAGGTAGACAACGTCTCACTAGCTGCTAAGGTGGTTGATTTGCCTTGTGTTATCGGAAGCCTAAAAACTCTGGATAGAGAAAGTTTTTATAAAACGGCAGATGTTTCCCAGGTATGGACAACTTTTCTTAATCTATTCACCCTCATATCCTTTTAGGATTTCCTTTCTCCCTCCTTTTTTTTCTTTCTTTCAATTCTCCTTTCACCTGTTTGTCATTTCTAATTTCCAGCTCAATTGCACAGGAATACAATGTCATGTGCTAGTTTGGCGTTTGATCCATCACTTCTCACTACTTAATTTTATCCAAATAGCCTTTAGAGCCTCCTGTTTGCCATTTATCATTATTTGAAAAATATGAACATCTGGGATCTTCGTCTGAACTCCCTGCTAACTCTGGAGGTTTACACTGGTTCTTGTTCAGCATCTCTACTGTTGATTTTTTAATTTTCTTTCTAAAGCAAAATGCTATCTTTTTTTTTTCAGCCATATTCCTTCTGCAGCGGTAAGCACTTGAGCAAAAAACAAAACAAAACAAAAGCCCCTCAGCATCCATATGCAGTGCTGCTGAGATAGAGAGGGAATGAATATGAGTGTATGTAATACTTGGTTTTCTGGAAATGCCAAGTAACATTCTCCTTCTGTGCTGCAGGATTGCTGGTGGTAAGAATGATCACGATCCATTACTAACTGAAGATTTGTGGCCATGGTCAACTTCTTTGTCTTTGTCAAATGTAGATGCTTGTGTGCACTGCTGATGCTGAGGTTCCCTCTTCTCCTGAAGAACCAATAACCTCTACTGATCCTAGAGCAGTCAGGAAAGCTGAAAGGCGGAGAAAGAAAAAATATACCTGGAAGCATGGCAGTGAGTCAACGACAGTCCCTTGCTCATTCTGGCTAACTATATCTATCTGCTGAGTTCTGATTACTTGGGAGCCAGGGATCTGTTGTCATACTTAGGTATTGGGTTCAGGAGGCATCTAGACACTCTTGAAAGAACAAGTCGTGTCATGAGCCTGTAGCTTATAGTGTGAGCTTTCTCTGTCCAATTCAGATAGATATGTGACTACCATCAATCATATATACATTTCACCATGTTGAATTTATTTCAGTTACTCCACCACTTAAGAATGTCAGAAAGAGAAGGTTCCACAAAACAATAAAAAAGGTTTGTGGCATGCAATTTCTGTGTCTTCTGGGTGGATTGGAAGAGGATTATGGCGGGGAAGGAGGGAGACAGTCAGTCGGATGTTCATTTGTTCACTCATTTATATGTCCAGTAAACATTTATTAAGTGTGAGCAACATGCCAGGCACTGTGTGCTAACAAATGGAAATATGTAATGAACAAAAATAGACTGGACTCTTGAAGTTATAGGCTGCTGCTGCTGCTGCTAAGTCGCTTCAGTCGTGTCCGACTCTGTGTGACCCTATAGACGGCAGCCCACCAGGCTCCCCCATCCCTAGGATTCTCCAGGCAAGAACACTGGAGTGGGTTGCCATTTCCTTCTCCAATGCACAAAAGAGAAAAGTGAAAGCGAAGTCACTCAGTCATGTCCGACTCTTCTTGACCCCATGGACTGCAGCCCACCAGGCTCCTCCATCCATGGGACTTTCCAGGCAAGAGTATTGGAGTAGGTTGCCATTGCCTTCTCCACTTATAGGCTAGTGTTTAGGAATCTAGATGTGTCATGAATTTGAAACTTCTGCTAATGCTTTCAAACGTTTCCAACTACAAAATCTTATTTTAAAGTGAACCCAGCCAGAACCTGAGAATTGGGAAATGTGGTTGTAGTCCTAACCTTACCTCAGATTTGTACAACCCTGGGAAAACTACAAGAGTACTATGCCTTGGCTTCTTTTTTAATTACATTTTTTATTTTGAAATAATCGTAGATTCACATGCAGTTGTAAGCAATAAAAAAGAGATACCATGTACCCTTGACCTAGTTTTTCCCATTGTAACTTTTTGCAAAACTATAGTAGAATATCACAAACAAGAAATTGACATTATCACTAATCACTAATCTTTTTCAAGTTGCTCCAGTTTTCTTGTACTCCTCTGTATGTGTGTGCATGTTTGTTGTTGTTTAGTCGCTAAGGCATGTCTGACTCTTTGCAACCCCATGGACTGTAGCCTGCCAGGCTTCTCTGTCCATGGGATTTCCCAGGCAAGAATACTGGAGTGGGTTGTCATTTCCTTTTCCAGAGGATCTTCCCAATCCAGGGATCGAGCCCGTGTCTCCTGCATTGACAGGCAGATACTTTACCGCTGAGCCACCAGAGAGGTCCTTGTATGTGTTTAGTTCTGTGCAGTTATCCCATGTGTGTATCTACCTACACCGTCAAGATACTAAACAGTATTGTCACTACCAGATCCCTCATCTTGCCCTTGAAAGCTACACCCACCTCCCTCCAACTGCCACCACCAGGCTCTAACCCCTGTTAATCACTAATATGTTCTCCATCTCTATAATTTTGTCATTTTGAAAATATCATATAAGTGGAATCATACAAAGTATAACATTTGAGACTGACTTTTTTCCACTCAGATTAATTCCCTTAAGGCCCATGCAGACTGTTGCATGTATGAATAGTTCTTCCTTTTTATTGCTGAGTAGTAGGCTGTGTTATGAATGTACCATAGTTTGCTTAATTGCTCACTCATAGAAGAACATCTGGGTTGTTGACAGTTTTTGACTGTTATAAATAAAGCTGCCAGCAGATTTTTTGTGTGTGAACATAAGTATTCATTTCTTTGGCATAAATACCCAGGAGTACAATTACTGGATATGTTGCATATTTAGTTTTATAAGAAACTACCCATAGCATTTTCCAGAGTGGCTGCACCATTTTACCTTAGCACCAGCAATGTTCACACAATCCAGTTGTCCGTTTCCACCAGCATGAGGTGTTGCTGCTAGTTTTCAATCTGAGTCATTCTGATAGTTGTGTAGGGGTCTCGCTGTGGTGTTGGCTTTCCCTCGTGGCTAATGATGTGGAGCATCTTCTCAGGTGCTTGTTTTCCATCTGTATGTCCATTTCAGTGAAGTGTCTGTTCATGCCTTTAGTCCATTTTCTAAATGGATTGTTTTTATTGTTCTTGTTGAGTTTTGAGGGTTTTTTTATATTCTAAATACTAGTTTTCTGTCAGATATGTGGTTTGCAAATATTTTCTCCCAGTCTGTAACTTGTCTTTTCAACTTCTTCACAGGGTCTTTCAAAGAGCTAAAGATTTTTGTTTGATGAAGTCCAATTTATTGATTTTGTTTTCTTTTAAGGATCTTGTTTTTCATGTCAATTATAAGAACTATTTGTCTAGCCCAGATCCTGAAGATTTCTCCTATTTTTAAAAAAGTTTTGTAATAAATAAATAAATAAAAATTAAAAAAAAAAGAACCATAAAAAAAAGTTTTACATTTAAGTTTGCAATCTATTTTGGTGTGAATTTTTGTACTTGAAGATTAGTTCAAGATTCTTCTTTGTTTTTTTTTTTTTGCATGTCCAAAATCTCCAGCACCATTTGTTAAAAAGGCTGCCCTTTGTCCATTGTATTGCTTCTGCACTTTTGTCAAAAATAAGTTGGGCAAAAAAAAAAAAAAAGTTGGACATATTTGTGTGAGTTTTTTTTCCTGGATTCCCTATTCTGTTCGACTGATCTGTGTTGATCACCAGTTCCACAATGTAGGTTTGTAATAAGTCTTGGAATCACGAAGATTGATTTTATTTTTTATTCAAGATTATTATAGCCATTCTAGAGCCTGTACCTTTCCATGTACATTTTAGAATAAGTTTGTCATGTATTACAGAAAAGGTTGTTGGAATTTTGACAGGAATTGCATTAAACCTATAGATCAATTTGGGAAGAACTGATAGTTTTACTATGTTTAATCTATGAACACAGTTGCTTTGGCTTTATACTGTTAGTCTAGAGCATTTATTGAGTGTCTACTAAATAAAAAACTACGTTAAGAATGGGTCTAGAGCTCTTTAAACTTTAGTAAAATAGAACAATTTCATCGTTTACTGTCTTCTCTTTCATAGGTTACTGATACCAAACAAACTGAAGAAATAGAGCTTCCTGAGGTAGACAAATCATAATATAACCTCATTGTTTACCTATAGTGGATTTTATTTTGCAGCTTTTAACAAACCCCCAAAATTATCAAGTTTACTTTTGAGCCTTCCTTCTCACCTGTAACCCCTACTCCCATACACATAGACTGAATTTGATTCACTGGAAAATGAAGAATTCATTGTTTAATGTTTGACAACTCCTAGAGCGGAAGATGCAATTTGATCAGTAGTCTTGGTATCTTAATCTGCTTCTTTTCTGTGATATTTATTTTTAAAAATTTTCTTGGAAGCCAGAGTTCACTTTTACCAGCAGTTTTTTGCAATTGCTTATTCCCCCTCAAAGTTCTAATTTCTATTTGTGGCACGATGAATTGGTTGCCATGGAGATAATTATCTAAAACTGGACTTAAGGGAGAATGTGTATAAAAACAGGCTAAGGTCCTGTTTTTATAAGAAACTCTCTAATAAAGATTTGGGAAAGTAGAATCTGGGAATTTGGGTCTTTACACAAAATTACGTCTAAGTGGCAAAATATAGCAGTTCTTTGCTAGTAAGGGTCAATGCAAATAATAAGTGAGACTTAAGGGTGGTACTTCTGAGAGAGTCTTTAGAGTTGCAGATTGAAAAGATTAAATGTCTCAAGTAATTGATTGGGAAAAAATAAGCTTGCTGTACAAAAATATAGACCCTGATCAAAGTTTCATTTATAAATAGCATTGTTTAAAGTAGAAATTTGATTGGATGTATCTTAAGCCTAATTTTTTTTAATTCATTTGTATGTAGGAAACGGCCATTCCTGCAGAACACAGGGTGTTAAGTGACATTACTGGTATTCCTTCTTTCCCTACTGTGGTTCAGCACATTGAGTCTCCTGATGTGGAAAAGGAAGTGAAAAGACTGCTGTGTTCAGATGCTGAAGCTATCAATGCCCGTATCCTTTTATACAAAATATTTTCTGTGCAGTTTGTTCCACCTCAAATGCACTAGGTGGCAAGCCCTCGTTTCTGGTATTTGTGTGCTGACGTTAATGTACAGAACTTAGAATTGGGGGTAATGTTACTTTCTAGCTAGGAATAGTACATTCACATAATAGAAATCATTCACTTGTGTAATTCAATATAAAACATTTATCCATACCAGAAATCCAGCTACAAGTGGCCTGAAGTTGGACTAAATTAAATAGCACTTTCAGATAGAGAGCCTTTTCCCTTTCAACATTACCTTCTTTCTTTCTGCCTTTTCCTTGACTTCCTCTCCTTTTAGGGTGGGAGGTCATTGCTGGAGATGAAACCAAGGAAATTGAAAGTCAAGGCTCCATTCCTAGCTATTCAGTAGCCTCAGGAATGAGAGACTATAAGCAGGGTCGTATCTTACCAGGTATGCTAATAAAGGCAAAGCAGAAGATTCAGAGAGAGAAAGTGTTGACTGTGTGTAGGCCCATTCTCCACAGACTCACAGGCCAATCACACAAAAAAAATGATGCCTTTGCACCTTCTTGTCTCTTACTGGTCCCTCAAGTTAAGGGGTTTTATATTGGGGTTCTAATATCCCATCCATCACTGCTATTCTAAAATTCCTATGGGCCCTTGGGTTGTCTAAATATTTTGATCATTGAATACATGAGTGGATCTTACACTGTTTTGTATTTTCTGTCCTTGTTTTATAAAGGGAATCATCTTCCTGTGAGACAAATTATTTATGAAATTCATTGGTTGCCCAGTAAACTTGAAGGGGAGTATAATTGCAGTTGGTGTGGGAGTCATTTAAAAAGCTTCAAATGTTTTCACCTTTCTCTTTTTTAAAACCCTTAGAATATTACATGCTTCAGGAGATGCGCAGTGATTCTAGCAATAACACTGAGGAGGATGATAAAGAGGAGGAGGAGGAGGAGGAGGAGGACTATTATGAAGAAGAGGAGGAAGATTATTATGACGAGGACATAGAAAGGGAGCTACAGGCCGGGTTCATTGAATATGGCCAGTGTGAGGCAAAGGAGGGAACCAGCTCAATGGGTAAGTTAGAGGGAAAAACAAAAGGGTGGGACAGAGTGGGTGCCAGTACTAAAGACTGACTTTTTTTTTTAATTTTAATTTTTACTTTATTTTACTTTACAATACTGTATTGGTTTTGCCATACATTGACATGAATCCACCACGGGTGTACATGTAAAGACTGACTTTGAACTTGCATTAGATGCAAAGTTAAGTTTGAGAAATTATTGCTCAAATATGTACTGGAGTTTTAGTTGATTTGGACCGTGGTCCACTAGTTTAGGCCTTGTTTAATAGATACCTGAGGGTTTTATCTATCTGTGTTAGTCATGGACATTCAGAAGTACACTCAATACGCAGAGAAAAAGCTCCATGAGATTCAGCGCAAGGCACAAAGACAGAAGGAGCTCATCAGCAAAGTGGAAAACCTGACACTCAAGGTAAATTCTTGTTGGTGGGTATAAAGATATCTTATTTTCAAAATCCCATCTCTGTGTTTTCCACTCATCTCATCTCTGTGCAGCATTCTAGTTCATTCATGAACCTGAGCAACTGCTTTAGAAATCCCTGATAAAAGATAGCCTTATTTTGTTTTACCTGAGTAATTTTGTTCATCCTATATAAGTATTTGGGGGAAGGGACCAGCAGACTTGAAATAATAATTGCCAATATTGAACATTTAACAATGTGAAAGGCATGCACAGAGCTAAGCATTTTACATGTTACTATATTTCATCCTGACATCCTTGAAATACAGGTACTGTCACTATTCCCATTTTATAGATAAGAAATTGAAATTCAAAGTTCAGGACTTTGCTAGGGACCACAGTAAGTGGTAGAGCATAGATTGCATCTTATTGCTCTGTATCAAAATGTATTCATTGCAATGAAAGAGAATTAAAGTTAATTTTTAAATTTTATGATGCTGCTTGAATAAGAATACCATGCTTGAGTTTTATTAATACAAATTAATGCATATTTTATTAATACACATTTCAGCAAAGGGAAAATGTATGTCTAGGCCATGTTTCTTCCCCTTTTATAGTGAGGGAAATTCTGAAGCATTCGGGAAATTTCTTGCCAGATTTCTTTTTCTGTAGAGCTTTTGTCATTGAAGCGGAGACACTTGATACAGAACTATACTTATTCAGAGTGTTGTCCTTTAGAATAACCAAGTGAGATAATAGATGTGGACATATTTTGAAAGCTACAGATATCGTGATTACTATTGCGTGCAGTATTAGTTAAGAATGATAATATTCTGTCCGAGTGCAGGGGAATGAAAGAGTCAGCAACAAATTCCAGGCCAGCTTTTTAAATGGTTCACCACAGTCAAAGAATTTGTGCTAAGCTAGAGAAAGGGAACATGGAGGCATTCCAACTGTTTGTTTTAGGGCAAGGAAAAAAAAAAGCTTTGTAGGGTCAAAAAATCAAATCAAATGGCCCTGTAGTTGGAGAGCATAGTTTTTATACTCTAAATCCTTTTTAAATTTTTTTTATTGAAGTATAGTCGATTTACAGTGTTGTGCCAGTCTCTGTTTCATAAAGTGATTCAGTTACACACATAAAGACAGTCTTTTTCTAAATCCTTTTTAAAAGTCTTTTGTTACAACAGACAGTTTTTTTTTTAATTTATCAAATTATTTGCCAAACTCTTTGTCTCTCTTGGTTCTCTTTTCCTTTGTGACTGAGCATTCATCACTCATATGATTTGCTTTCCAGAATCATTTACAGTCTGTGCTGGAGCAGCTTAAGTTACAGGAAGAAGAAAAAACTGAGCAGGTGAGAAGTGTGTTTTCACATCAAAGAAAATTATTTGTTTGATACAATAAATTATTAGATAGAAAGAATCCCCCAATCTCATTTCTGGCTGTTCTTTTCATAGGAATAGTAGTGGCCCAAATCTTCTAAATGAAGGTAGCAGGTTGAAACAAAGTCTTTGTGAAAATTCACTCATTCAGTAGGTATTAAATGCCTATTAAGTGAAAAGCACTGGATGTACACACAGTGTTGAAGAAGACAGATACAATACTTGTCCTAATGGAACGAACAGTCTAGCAGGGACGATCAACAGTAAACAAATTATAATAGAAATAAAAAGGTGCAAATAATAAAGGAGAACTGTGAAGGAGAGTCAGGGATGTGCTTTGAATAAAGAGAGTCCTGAATTAAATTGGGAGGGGGGATCATAATCAGCCTTTCTGAGGAAGTGATATTTAACCTGAGACCTGAAGGGTAAGTCCAAGCAGAAAGGATATGAAGAACTTGGGTGGAGCGTATGCCAGGTCCCACACTGGAAAAGAGCTTGGTCTCTTTGAGGACCTCTGAAGTATTAAAAGCAAGGAAGTGACTCAACGTGAGGTTGGTGAAGAATGCAGAGGCCATGATAAGGAAGATGGGTTTTATTCTTAAGAATGTAATGGGAAACCTTGGAGAGTTTAAAGCAGGAAAGTGACATTTAATTTAGAAGTTTTAAAGATCCTTTGGATTATTGATATCTGGAGAATGGATTGTGGGAGGACAGGACTAGAAGCTGAGAGGGCAGTTAGGAGGCTGTGTTGTAGTCTAACAAAAGATGATGGTAACTTGAAATAAGGAGGTGGAAATGGAGATAGAATAAATAATTTTTTTTTTTTACTGAAGTATAGTTAACTTACAATGTTGTGTCAGTTTCAAGTGTACAGCAAATTGATTCAGTTATGTGTGTGTGTGTGTGTGTCCATCCATCCATCATGTGCTCAGTCGTGTCTGACTCTTTGTGACCCCATGGACTGTAGCCCACCAGGTTCTTCTGTCCATGGATTTCCCAGGCAAGAATACCGGAGTGGCTTGCCATTTCCTGCTGCATGGGATCTTCTTGACCCAGGGATTGAACCCGAGTCTCTTGAGTCTCCCACATTGCAGGTGGACTCTACCGCTGGAGTCATCTCTTTTCAGACTCTTTTCCATTATAGGTTATTACAAGATACTGAGTATAGTTTCCTGTGCTATATAGTTGGTCCCTGTTGTTTATCTAGTTTATACATAGTAATATGTATATGGGGTTCCCTGATGGTTCAGTGGTAAGGAATCCACTTGCCAAGCAGGAGATGTGAGTTTGATTCTTGCCTGGGAAATCCCATGGACATTGCAAAAGTCAGACACGATTTAGCTACTAAACGGCAACAAACACATATATGTTAATCCCAAACTCCTAATTAATCCCTCCCCACTCTTTCTCCTTTGGTAACCATAATGTTGCTTTCTATGTCTGTGGGTCTATTTTGTTTTGTACATAAGTTCATTTGTACCATTTTTTAGATTCCACATACAAGCGATGTAATATTTGTCTTTCTCTGACTTACTAATACTTCACTTAATATGATAATCTCTAGATCCATCCATGTTGCTGAAAATGGCATTATTTCATTCAGAAAGAACATATATATTTGTAAATGCAATAAAATGTTTTATAACTGTTTTACTGGGATATAAATTCATGTGCCATACAATTCACCCATTTAAATTGTACAATCCAGTGACTTTTAGTATGTTCACAGAATTGTGCATTCATCACCACAATCAATTTTACATTTTCATCACCCCCAAAAGAAACTTGTACCCATTAGCAGTTACTTCCCATGTCTTCTGACCCTCCCACACACTCCATCCCCATCCCCACCCCCCAGCTCTAGGTAACCACTAATCTTCTTTCTACTACCCTACTTTGCCTATTCTGATTATTTAATATAAAAGGAAATATAAAATACATGGTCTTTGTGTTTGGCTTCTTTCACTTGGCATAATGTTTTCAAGGTTAACCATGTTGTGGAATGTATCAGTAATAGATTCTATATTATGGCCAAATAATATTCCATTGTACAGATATACAACATTTTGCTTATCCATCAGTTGACACTTGGGTTGTTTCCACCTTTTGGTTATTACAAATAATGCTGCTGTGAACATTTATATATGAGAGAATATATTTTAAAGTTAGAATTGATGGGACTCAGATCAGTTTCTGGGCATTGAAGGAGAAGGGAGCGTTAAGGGCATAGGCTTGATTTCTAACTTGAAAGACCATTATGTAAAGCCCCCAAAGAGTGAGCAGAGTGAAGAGAGAAGAGGGCAGTGTGGGATTAGTGAAGGTCAAGCAGCTGTACAGAAATGTATGCTGCTTAAGAGTAGGATAATGGTTTTAAAGAGAATGGTGGTCTTATTATGAGGATGGACTTAGCATGGGGCTCTTTTTAGTTATTTACTTTTGGCTGCCCCATGCAGTTTGGGGAATCTTAGTTCTCTGACCAGGCATTGAACCTCAGCAGTGAAAGTGCAGAGTCCTAACCACTGGACCACCAGGGAATTCCCTAGCATGGAGCTCTTAAGGTAATGATGCCATTCCCCCATGTCCATCCCCATACCAACAAGGTCAGGAGAATTCTCACATTCTGTATATGCCCTTCCCCTCGGCACATCACTCACCCAAGTACTGCTTATATACAACCATGTGAACAGTTAATGCCATGATTGCTTTAATACCCTCTAAACATCTTTATTTTCCTCCATATAAGTAGTTAATATTGGGGAAGTGCTATTTTCAACATAGAACTATTGCTGTACTCTTTATTCACTTAGAGTCCTTTTTGTGCTGTGCTGTGTGCTGAGTTGCTCAGTCATGTCTGACTCTTTGCGACCCCATGGACTGTAGCCCACCAGGCTCCTCTGTCCATAGGGATTCTCTAGGCCAGAACACTGGAGTGGGTAGCCTTTCCCTTCTCCAGGGTGTCTTCCCAACTCAGGGATCAAACCCAGGTCTCCCACATGGCAGGTGGATTCTTTACCAGCTGAGCCACCAGGGAAGCCCTTTATGTTAGCTCATTTATTCAACACAGATTTATTGGGTACCTACTTAAAGCTAGGCTCTGCAGGGAACTACAAAATGCTTATGTCACAATCTCTGCCTCCAGTTGGGGAGAAATCCATGAGAGGGATAGGGATTTAAAGGAATGAGAGCTCACTTTTGTCCATGGAGATTAGAGAAAACTTCATAGAGAGATGGTGTTTAGGGCCTTAAGAGGTGGGTAGGGTTTTAATAAGCTTCTCAGGTGGCACAGTGGTAAAGAATCTGCCTGCCAATGCAGGAGACTGGGTTTTGATCCCTGGGTTGGGAAGATTCCCTGGAGCACAAAACAGCAACCCACTCCAGTATTCTTGCCAGGAAAATCCTATGGATAGAGGAGCCTTTGTGTCCATGTGGTCACAAAGAGTCAGACATGACTGAGCAACTGAGCACACACAGACACAGGGTTTAATAAAGAGACAGAAACAAAGGCATTCTGTATGGAAATTTGTATGGAAAGTAGCATGCACAATGGCTCAGAGGTGGTGATGCCAGGCTTCAGAGTTGAGATTTTTGGTGTAGTTCATAGTAAACTTTAAAAGCTTTTTCATCTGGAGAGTAACTCAGGAAAATTTCTGTGCCAGAAGTAGATGGGAGAAATTGAGGTAGGAAAAGATTAGAGGAAGATGCAAGTGATAGAAGGAATCTGAACTTAAAAGTTGATTGGCACTGTTCTTTTTTTAACATTTTAAGACTAAGATAACCTTATAAATGCCAAATGACAGTCTTTCTATTTGGTTTATATAAGTAAATTCTAGATCAAGTAATGGGACTTAAGATTTCAGATGAATTTTTCATGTTTTTTCTCCCTCTGCCTACAGCTCACTTATCTACAGGAAAAACTGAACTATTTCCTGAAGAAGTGAGGAGAGTCTTCACTCTGGCACCCAGGCCTTCGATTAACCATCCAGACTGAAGTCTAGATAAACTGTGCCTGTTTCTTTTCCTTTCATTGCCTTATGCCAAATCATTTCTATTTACTTCTCTGAACCTTTTTTTTTTTTTGCTAGTTCTGTAGGACCTGAAGATCCAGCTCAACTATGAGACTTGGCTTCTTTTTATAAAGTTTTAAGAATTTCTTAAATGCTTCTATACTATGGTGCCATCAGATAATTTGGCCATGCTTGCCAAAGGCAGACAGTCTTAACCTGGAGGCTACATAGCCAGTCTGCAGAGATTTTAGCTTTTTCTTCTGCTTGTTTCAGATATTTACTGAAACAGAACAAAGTCAGACCATTTCTGCCAAGTGCTAGAATCCGCCACAGTGAATTTAAGTGCCTTCCTGGCAGCAGTTGTTCCTAAGTTGTGAGGTGTCTTTGTTCAAGCATTAGCAGCTGCTTTCCTGCTCAGAGGAAGTTTCTTGCTGCCTCCATCTTCTTTACATTGTTAATATTTTTAGAATTGTGCCTGGTTGTTATTTGGCAGCTATAGGAATAGTTAAAGCAGAGGTGAAATTCTGAGCTGTTTTCCTTATGCTGAGCCTCTTCATCCTAACCCCCACCAGAAAAGGTTAGGAAAAAGCAGACACCTGTGAGTGTTCCCTGGTAGCCCACTGGTTAGGATTCCAGGCTTTTCACTGGTGTGGCCAGGGTTCATTTCCTCATCTGGGAACTCCTGCAAGCTACATGGCCCAAACAAAAAATAGATGCCTGTGAAAACATCCTTAAAAACCCTGGGCCAGTTCCTTTATTTCTAGCTGTATTAAGATTTTCTAGCCTGTGTTTTTAAGCAATAAAATTATTTAAGTGGATTATTGTCACTTTATTAAAACAGTTCCCTTGAGAAGTACATTCAAATCCAAAAGGAAACTGATGAGACAAGCAATAAATTCTGCAGTTAGGAAATGACAGAAGATGCTGTCAGCACTGGGGCATCCTTCTAAAGAGCTGTTAGGATGATTCCTAATGAGCTAAGCAAATCGTCTAATATTCACAATACATCACTGGGCTTTTGAGAGAAGGTACAGAGAAGTGATAAAAATGGCAGCTCCAATATTTGCACTGAATTATGTTGTAGTCGAAGGAACACAAGGTTAGAATCCTGGCTCTGCTACCTAACTTGGGCAAGTCCCTACACCTCTTAGAACTTCTGTGTCCTTATGTGGAAATTAAGGGTGATAATGCTTATCACCAAAAGGCAGCTGAAGGTTTTCTGGAAGTAGCCCAGCTTGACTCAGATCTGGTCTCAATTGGTGAAGTTGGTGCCACTCCGGGAGATGAGCCCCAAGCTTGCTCTGCCACTTTCAGTGCTCCCATTCCCAGCTGAAAGCAGTGAGCCAGGGCAGAGAAGGGGAGGTTAATATGCATGGGCTGGGCCTGTGCAGAAGGGATGAAGATGCAAGGAATGCTTGGGGGAAAATGCAGGGGAAAAGTGGGACTAAAGGGAAGGAGAAAATGAAGCCAAGCTTAGGAGAGAAGTTAGAGGACAGTTTGAAAACCAAGATGATTTTTTTTTCAGAAACCCAATTTAAAAGATGAAAGAATAGGGAAAAGGAATTGTCATAGGCAGATGGTGGGGGAAGAGGCAGGATTTGAAAAGAAGGCAGGCCTTTCCAGGTGAAAGGTGGCAGAGGACTAGGGAAGAAATGTAAACAGTGCCCTGGGTACATGGCTGGGGAGGCTGCGGCCAGAGAGCATGCCACATGTGCCACGTATGGGGCCATCGCGTGGGAGCAGGAGCTCTGGTGAGGCCATGGGGAAGAGAAGACAACAGGAAGGAGCAAATTCATGCATCTGTGGCACCCTTCTGCTCCCTCTTCCACCACATCTAACCCTGGGTAACTGCCTCACCACTGTCCAATCCCCCCTCAGGCGGCAGCAATAAGCTGCCCTGACTCCCTCCTCACCCCAGCACACACACACGCTACATCATGAAGTTTTCCTTCTCTACAGCCCAGTGATTCTGACTTTGGCATGTTACAGAACTGCGCTGTCCAATGTGGTATCCACTAGCCACATGCAGCTTTTGAGCACTTGACCTACGGCTAGGCAAAATTGAGGTGTGTCTTTCCAGGTAGGCAAGGCTCAACTGCAGGAAGCCCTAGGCCTTGGCTGAATGCTCCATGAGCCCCCTGGAACCTGGAAAGACAGGCAATCTCATGGGGCTTCGGGACACACAGCTTCCTGTTTGGAGGGAGGCTGTCATGGGGCAGTTTCTCATCTGCCTCCCTCATTCTGGTGAGGCATGGGGTTTTTCTGCCTGCCTCCCTTCTCCCCTGTCCTTGCCCCACAGGGTTCTGCTGCGAGCCGTAGAGCTGCTTGGCGGAGGTGTGGAGCTGCTCCTCAGGAACGCAGTGCGCTGCCACTCCTGTTGCATGCCATCTGGCCCCTTTTGTTTCAGTGTCATCCTGTGCAACAGGGAGCAGGTCCCATTGCTGGCCTTGCTTTTACTGTCTCTTCAGTAATAAAGTGCCTGGCTCTATGTGGGTTTCTAGTTTTTTACCAGCTGAATTTGTACACTGCTTGACAATTTCTGAAAGTGTAAGTGAAAGTCGCTTAGTTGTGTCTGACTCTTTGCGACCCCATGGAGTGTAGCCCACCACGCTCCTCTGCCCATAGGGATTCAGGCAAGAATACTGGAGTGGGTTGTCATGCCCTCCTTCAGGGGATCTTCCCAACCCACAGATCATAGCCAGGTCTCCCACAATGCAGGCAGATTCTTTACCTTCTGAGCCACCAGAGAAGCCCAAGAATACTGGAGGGGGTAGCCATTCTCTTCTCCAGGGGATCTTCCTGATCCAGTAATCAAACTGGGGTCTCCTATATTGCAGTCGGATTCTTTACCAGCTGACCTATCAGGGAAGCCCCTGACAATTTCTAAGGCTTATTAAAAAAAACACCAATACAGTATACTAACGCATATATATGGAATTTAGAAAGATGGTAACGATAACCCTGTATGCGAGACAGCAAAAGAGACACAGATGTATAGAACAGTCTTTTGGACTCTGGGACAGGGAGAGGGTGGGATGATTTGGGAGAATGGCATTGAAACATCTATAATATCATCTATGAAATGAATCACCAGTCCAGGTTTGATGCATGATACTGGATGCTTGGGGCTGGTGCACTGGCATGACCCAGAGGGATGGTACAGGGAGGGAGGAGGGAGGGGGGTTCAGGATGGGGAAGACGTGTATACCTGTGGCAGATTCATGTTGATGTATGGCAAAACAAATACAATATTGTAAAGTAACTAACCTCCGATTAAAATAAATAAATTTATATTAAAAAATAAAATAAAATATGTTAGTAATGGTTTTATACTGATTACATGATGAAAATATTTTGGATATATTGGGCTATTATTATAATTAATTTCATTTGGGTTTGTTGGGCCTTTTTTTATTATGGCCGCTAGAAAATTTTAAGCTGCATATGTGACTCACACCATATTTCATGTCAACTTCATTGACAATGAAGTCATAGACTGGTGAGAAAGAAGATTGGTGGTGGGGAAGAGGGACTGACGGGGATTTATTTTGCCAGAAAAATGTATTAAAAAAAACTTATCACCAATTCACAGAGACATTTAACACAGACATCCCCCCAAAATATATAACCGTAATCTCAAAATAAAGGATACATTTTTCCTGTATCAGGATACATTTTTAAATTGAATATATGTAACTTTATGGAAACTCCCTGCATTGTCCATATTTTTCTCTTACTGCTTTAGGGTGGTGAAAAATTCCTCAGACTGATGAGGACGGTGTTGAAGAACCATTGCTATAGAGAGCTCGTTCCCTGAGTGAATAACTAGCTAATTTTTATGGGGCCTTTAGAGGTGACCACTCCAGGTAACAGTGGTGGATGAGGCTAGTGGGGTGTGCCTTTTTTGTCCTGTACGTGTTGGACTCTTCTGGTGTGTTTTACAGTGTTCTTGTGGGCTTGTGGCCCCACCCTCTCCTCCCACGTGCAATAAGGGAACAACGTAGAGTGTCAGAGTCAAAGAGCATAACCAGAGGAACCAAAGTAAACAAATACGAATTTATTCTTTCAAAGCAGAATTTAAGGGAAAGGGGGAAAAGCACCACGGTGAGTGGCAAAGTTAATCAATTTGTTCCCAGCCCTGTCCTTTCATTCCAAAATTTTCTAGACTAGTATGCCACCCTTTCTGCTTCCCTGAATACCACCCTTGTGACCACCAGCTCTTGTAGCCAGCGAGCAGCCTCACAGGCTTCAATCTGGCCTCAAGACTGACCTAGGGACACCAAAGACATTGAGCAGGTGCCCCTCCAAATGTGGCAGCTGTGGGAGGAGATGAAGCCTGGGAGCTTAACCTTGGCCTTGAGCCTTTTGCTCTCCCACAGTCACTGGTGTTTAAAGAACCACAAGGAGCTGATGTATTCCTTTGTTCTCAGAGTCAGCTTTTGGCAGGAAGGCCCAGACATAGAGCTGCCCAGCTGAGTAACTAAGTCTCCACAGCCCTAGGGCAAGCCTCCACCTTTCTCCTCCAGAACTATTTATCTTAGGACAGTTACATTCTTAGTTATCTGTCACTTACGTCAACAGAAGTTTGATGAGAGTCTTGGCTTGAAATGTTCTCAGAGGCCATGATTCTGTCATTGAGAAT
This sequence comes from Oryx dammah, assembly GCF_014754425.2. Taxonomy (NCBI): domain Eukaryota; kingdom Metazoa; phylum Chordata; class Mammalia; order Artiodactyla; family Bovidae; genus Oryx; species Oryx dammah. The sequence continues at coordinate 8,982,389 of NW_024070207.1, forward strand.
GCCTGTTCAAGGAATGTTCTAGCCTGAAGTTGAATATGGAGCCCAGATCCCAAACGCACACCTCAAGCATCATGGGTATTCCTTAAAATTTATCCGGAAGGAAATCATCACCCAGGATTGGCCTCTGTTTGACCTCAGGGTTTCTCATTACCATGGCCTGCCAGCCCAGCCCCTAAAGTACGACAAACTCAAGCAAGTTTCTCTACAAGGAAATATCTCCAAACGTTGGGCCTTGAAGGAAATGGGCATTTGAGGGCCTTGGTTTCAGCCTTTCCATCTTGGAGGGAAGGGTGCATATCCTGGGTTGGACCCTCTCTAGGGAACCATGCAACAAACAGCCGGATGTCCTCCAACCAGTCAGCCTTCCTTAATAATTTCCCAGTCAACCTGACTCCACTCTGCTCTCACTGGAAGCAGAGGCACCCTCCTAATGGCTTTTTGGCCTGTGTCAGATTCTGGCAAGAATATATCACCTATCAATCCTAACTGTTCCCCATACTATATGACCACAACCCCAGCAAACACTCACTTTCCTTACCACTGATGCTAATCCCACAAGTCAGAGGTTTTCATTAGGCCGCCTACCCAGCAACCCCCCTCACCACCCTTCCAGTGCAGGGCCATAAACTACGCAGCACCACACACACTACCTCTAGGAGACAAGACACACAGCAGACGGCCTAACACACACATCTCAGGAAATCTCACCTTCATCTGAATTCGCAGTGCCCAAAGATCTGTTTACTTCACTGTGGGCAATCTGTGCTGCAGTGACTATCACTGGACCCTTGAGCCATATGCACACCTCAGGCATCAAGGTAAACACAGGACCACAAAGTGTCAGTGACCCTATTACTGAGAATTCAACTCTTGACCTGCTGCTTCAGTCCACCTATAACACAAATCCTACATGACGAGATCTACATCTTCTCTACCAGGACCCACTGCAGTTGTCATAGGTCCTCAAGAGCCCAAGATCTCTCAGGCGGAGCAGAGATTATGGAAAAAGATTTTGCAAAACTTTCCTGGTAAGATTGTTTCAGAACATGTGCTTTCTTCAGGCTTAGGCAGGCATATGCCTCAAAGATCCTGAGCTCTCAGTCCTATAGAAAATTTCTCCTATCCTTAATGTGCTCAGTTGCTCAGTCATCTGTCTCTTTGAACTACAGACCCCATGGACTGTAGCCCACCAGGCTTCTCTGTCCATGGAATTCTCCAGGAAAGAATACTGGAGTGGGTTGCCATTCCCTTCTCCAGGGTATTTTCCCAACCCAGGGATTGAACCTGGGTCTCCTGTATCGCAGGTGGATTCTTTACTGTCTAAGCCACCAGGGAAGGCCCTACCTATAATCTAGGCTCCTACAAATACAGGTCCCTTGCCAAGCTTGCTAACCAATGTCCAGGCTCTTTGTTTGATGCCTACCTGCCACCTGCTCACCATATATTACCAGTTCTCCTGCCCTGAGACCTCATGAGCAGTAAGGCAATTGTCATGAAAAAGTCTGACACCCTGAAAATGTGGCTAGTGCCCCTTGGTGATTCTAGAAGGAGGCAATCCTAGGTTTCTGGACCAAAGCCACTGCCTTCCATGCCCTGCAGTAGATAAATCTAGTTTCCCAGCAGTTCTACCCACTGGCTACTGCTTGATTATAAGAGAGCACTCCAACCATCTCACACCCTTCTAAACTTTGTGGCAATTTCTACTTTCTTTAAAGCCCTGAGTCAGACTTAGAAATTGGAAGGGGCAAGAAGATGTACTCTGTGTCTTAGCCCGGCTATTTGTTCCTCCCTTTATGCACAGGATGGGTAGAGCTTGGATTTGCTCTATTTTGGCCCTTGAACCATTATTCAGAGAAGCCCAGAAAAATTCACCCCAGGACCAGGTCTTCAGGGAACAAGATTTGGAATGAATGAAGAGAACAGAGTGACTCTTCCTGTTAGATTCCTCTGTGGCCACAGGCTTTCTGTTGCTTTGGTTTTGAGGATGGCTCACCTCAAATATGAATGGAGAGACATCCTAAATGAGCAGCTAGGAGGCATCTTATCTGTCCATCCAGAGGCTGGGACTAACAAAGAGCAAAGCAGAACATTAATACTTCAAGAGGTATTAGAATTTAATGTGTGAGTGAGGCTGGGGTAGTACTGATGTACAGTAGATACGAAGGATAGCTAAGTATCTATATAAACTTAGGCAAATCAAGTCAGTTGCAGGATTCTAAGTTATAAAGTTCCTTTTGACAGAAATCTGCCTAAATGAGACCTGACTCTGTTCAAAGTTCCCAAGCCTGCTCCCCCAAATCTCCCCCCTCCCACTATCTACTCTGAATAGTTTCTGGATAAAGGGATCATGGTATGTGTTGCCTAGGAAGAGTTAGATAAAATTGCCTAGGCAGATTCATCCAGAAATCTGCCTAACAAATTTGAGGATTGGGTTCATTTTCCAGAGTTAGAAAGAAAGGTTTTATGCAAAGGACGGCCCTGCTGTTGTCTGTGCGGAAAGCGGCCAACTTGCTGACCTGAAGCCCATGGATCCTAGGAAAGGGCTGCTATTCAGGGTGGACTGTTGCATGTGCCTTCTGATTAGCTGAGGGATATCAGCCACCTCATCTGATTCAACTTAAGAGAAAGAAGGGTCACAGCCGTCAAGGGTGTGGGACAGTCACACTCCTCTGGTCTAGAGGGTGGCTTTCCTTTCCTCACCCAAGGAGAAGGCCCCCTTGCTGAGAAGCTGCCAGCCCTCCCCCGGGGCTGTGAGGGCTGACTCAGAAGAGTTGGTCTCTCAGAATGCTGAGCCTTGCAGGAAAGAGGAGGATCCGGGGAAAATATCTAAGCCCCTACATATTTCTTTACTGTTTCCCAAAGTAAGGTGAAAATAGGAACCTGAATAAACTGTTCCCCCTTGAGAAAGGTCTGCCAGGGACTGAGGCAGAAGAAACTGAAGATATTCACAGGGGAAACAACATCTAGGTAGCATCAGGAGGACTAGAGCTATACCCTCGAGCCGAAGTTACCTGACATACATTGTCCAGATTTTTCAGGGGTACTTTGGGGGATGGGAGTGTCTTCAGACTACCCCTTCACCTCCCTTGTGTTGGGTCAGAGAGTAGGGCTAAGTTCTGTGTATTCATAATGCTGGAGCCTTGGGGTCATTAGGTGCCCTCCTTCTCCATCATTCCATGGAGAATAGAAAGGGACCAATGGGCACTGCTTCACAAGGCAACCCATCTGAATGGCTTCCAAGTGCCATCAGCCTGGGCTGCAACAGAAGCGTACTGAAGGGACTGATGTCAAACTTGAAGTAAAGGGCACATTTCTAGAATCAGAGGAATCATGCCTCTCTCTCCTCCAGCCCCCCTACCCCCACCTCGCATACCACCAAATCTCTGCTGCTGCCCAGAGCACAAATTACTCCAGCTGAGGAGAGTGGGGCCACTGGGGACTGGGAAGGTTGGGTGAAGTCTGAGGAAAGCCTTTGGCCAGACCAGGAGAGGACCATGGACTATAGGGTGGGGCTCTGGCTCCCTCAAGAGGCCAGCAGTGTGTTGGCAGTCACATCAGAACTTCGTACACTGGGGAAGGCATGGCGGAGCTTTTCCATGATGTCCTCCAAGCAGAGGCTGACATCTTGGCTCTTCAATCCCACATCATCTGAATTGGAAAAGAGAGATTTGGGAAGACAACTAGAGATCCCCTTATGAGGTCAAGGGGCCGAGGTAGGATGCTGCCTGCTGAAAGATAAACCTGTAGCATGTGTATCTTCCCAGCATGATGCCTAGGTACGCATGAGGTGGTCAATATACATTTGTAGAATAAAGAAATGAACGAATCATCAATAATCCAATCATCCCTGACCCTAAGCTCAAAGACACGAAGAGGAACCAGTCCCAGCCCTAGCAGAATCTTGGGCAGGAGACCTGAGGCAAGACAAAGCCATGGAGGAAGGGGTTGAGAGAACTCACCTGCAGCTTCAGTGTCTGGAGTAGTCTGTCCTTTCTCTTGGGGGTGACTGCCTTCTGACTGCTGTGGAGAGGAAGCCAGAGACGAGCCTGCAGAGCCATTGCCATTGGATTCGATAGGTGGCTGGCAAGAGGTAAGGCATAACTTAAGTGACTTTGCCTTCCTGACCTTACTTTGACAGACTCTTGAGCTTAGAAAGGTCCTTAGAGACCTCATGCCCATCTCTTTACCCTAGGACTTGAAGATACTTTTGATGGTGCCCCAGTCAGTTGCTTCTCCTTACAGGAAACTTCTTAGACTATTTAATTACTAAACACCTTCTTCCTTCAACACCAGGTATCAAAGGCTTCCAGTTCTTATAAGGATGGCATTGCCCCCAGAAGATCTCTTGCTTGTCATTTCAGCTATAATTAAACTATTTAGAATCCAATTCTGTCTGGAAATATAGAGTTGCACTCCTGATCCTTAGGTCATGACATAATATCATTTGTTAAGACCTCCAGAAATTGATCCGGAGGTCATCCCTTGGAAGATCTGGTGTGGTATTCCCTGGTATGGATAATGACAACAATAGGTAACACTTATAAAGTGTTTACTAATATTTCTGGCATCATGCTAAATTCAATAAATGTATTATCTCATTAGATTTTTACCACAATTCCATGAAATTGGTATATTTTCATCCCTGTCTTACAGATGAGGAAACTGGGCTTAGTGAGGCTAAGGAAGTTGCCTAACAATCCAAGGCCACTAATTGGCAGAACCATATTCAATTCCAGGGCTGTTGAACTCCCGAACCACACTACATTCTATACACCCCCTCTCAAAGAGGAAAGGGATAAAAAGTAACAAGTGATCTGTCCACAGCTGAAATCTTTCTTTCCCCAAGCATGCCCAAATTTGCTTCTTTCCAGCAAACATCAAAGCAGCAAAATCAACCTTTTGGATGGTTCTTTGAACTTGTTCTTTCAATACCAGATTCAAATGGGGGTTGGGGACATGAGCCCCCAAAACCCTCCCTCTGCCCGAGGCCCCATGGTGACTTGAGAGTAACACAGAAGGATGGAGTGGAAGCTCAGTGCAAGAAAATTGGCTGAGCGCTGTGATATAGTGGCTCCTTCATTACCCCATCTTTTCTGATTGCCAGCTCAGCGCTCTTTAGAAAGTCTTCCCAGCCCTCCCGTGCCCAGAGGCTTGCTCTGGTTCTTCCCCTGGCCCCAGACCCACCTGTAGGAGCAGCTCCCTTAAGCGCTGCAGCTGGGACTCCAGTTGCTTGTTGTGGTCTTCAAGAATCTGCATGCGCGTCTCCAGGCGGCTCTTGTGCTGCCGAAGGATCCGGGCCTCAGCCAGCAGCTCCTCATTGCAGTGGCCCTGCGCCACCTCGGCGGAGCCCTCAGTCAGGGCGGGTACCTCAGTGGCCTCCTCATGCTGCCACTTCAGGCGCCTCAGCTCTCCCTGGAGAATCCTGTCAAGGATGGAGAAGCCAAGGCTGAACGACCTCATGGGGTATTGACTGTCCAGGGCCAGTCAGAGCCAGGTGTGAACAATCCCTTCGCATTCCCATTCCCACCCCCACTCCAGCTGTGCTCTTGCCTGAATGGCCATATCCATTTCCTCTCCAGCATATGTGTCATTTACTCTGCTGTTCTTAGGCTGCAGCGCAGAGAGAGCTGACATTTAGTATAACAAATTTCTCAGCACTTTGATGTGCTGCTTTGGGGATTAATTCTGACCTTAAAGCCAGGCAGAAACACGTTCTGCAAAAAAAATAAGGCATTAGAGCCGCTGACTCACCTACTCCACTTTTAGATTTTTAGATTACAGGGGAAGACATAACATAAACAAAAGATCACCCATCTTTCCTCTTCTCTCTGCCACCCTCCTCTTTGGCCCACTTTAAACACCCACGTTGGGTCATCAAGGAAACAGATTCCAAAGAGATGGTCTCCTTGGGGGGATATTACTTTTTTTTCTCTCTCTCTCTTTTTTTTACAATAGAATCACTCTCTCCGGTGCTTCCCAGGGCCTCCCCACCACTGCCTAGCACAGCACTTCTCAAAATATCCATAAGGAAAAACCAGGGGGATTTTTCAATCCATCGTGGATGAGTGTTTGGTCTGAATGCATATGACTAGTACATTGGTCATGCCACACAGCACTTGCCACACAAAGTTCAACAATACTCAAACTGGTCTACATCCTATTCAATGAAGACAAGTCCACTCATTATATGCTTGGATATCATGGCAATGTCAAATTGCTATGAAAGTTTCTAAAAGCTTACTCTGTATTTATGTATTTATCTTGTCTTGAACCAGTAAAAGATACTTTGCAAACAGGCACTGTTCTAAGGACTAGCAACTCCAGACACAGTCTGTTAGGCCAGCAGCATGGGCAACTTCTAGGTTAGAAGAGCAGGAACTCAGGCCTCATCCCAGACCTGCAAATCAGAACCTGCATTTCACTAAGCTTCCCAAGTGGCCTGTATGCACACTGATGTTTGAGAAGCACTGTTCCAGGGGGTGCTATTTATTCTAGGACACACCCCTGAAGTGGCTTAGATGCTCTTCAGACTTCTGCTGCCCTCTGTGCTTTAGGGAGATCAATGTCATCCCCATAATCATCTTCATCTTCGCTCTTCCAGTCGTCACATGTTCTATGCAATATTATCCTCCTATTACCACTTTCACTAAGTGATAAGGATTTCTTTCCATTTCCAACAGCTGAAAGTTCCTTGAGGACAGAGACAAGCAGCATCTCTTCTGTATTCTCTGTTTGCATTCTGTCTGCCGGCATCTCCTGGGTACTTGGAGATACTCAGCTTGAGTTAAAATGATTCAAATAATTATTAGTATTGTGTGTGTGTGTGTTTATTTGTTCAGTCATGTTTGACTCTTTGTGACCGATGGACTGTAGCCCACCAGGCTTCTCTGTCCATGGGATTCTCGAGGCAAGAATACTGGAGTGGGTGCCATGCCTTCCTCCAGGGGATCTTCCCAACCCAGGGATTGAACGCACATCTCCCATGTTGCAGGTGGATTCTTTACCATCTGAGCCACCAGAGAAGCCCAAGAATACTGGAGTGGGTATTCTAACCCTTCTCCAGAGGATCTTCCTGATCCAGGAATTGAACCAGGGTCTCCTGCATTGCAGGCGAATTCTTTATCAGCTGAGCTACAACAGGAAAGACCAATTATTAGTATAGCTAGCTTTTATTTTAGCTATTGAAAGGGCTCTTTTGGAACCCTTTCAATAAGACGGACACTGGCTAACATATTGAAAGGGCTATTTTACAACACTTACAATAAGATAGACACTGGCTAACACATTATATGCCTGATCATTTTATCTTCACAGATGACTCTCAGACATAGGTACTATTATCACCATCCCCATTTTACAGATGAGGAAATGGAAAATCACAGAATATACGTCACTTGTTTGAGGCCACAGAGTTAGGATGTGGAAGTCCAGGACTTGAGTTAAGCTGTCTGACTGTAGAAACTACACAGATCTCTGCCATTGTCACACCCACCGGTTCTCATCCTCTAGGTGGGCTAGGATCTTCTCAAGCTCCCCTTTGCTCCCCGTGGCCATGCTGTGCGGAGCCTGCTGTCTGAAGGCCGGCTCCCGGTCTGTAACGGGGCTCGAGTGCCGTAGCAGGTACTGGTCCTCATCTCTGTGTGTGTGTGGAGAGAGGAAAGAGGGGCCGGACATTGAACAGGGAAACAGCTCAGGGTGTGAGTTCTCAGCTCCCAGCTCAAGCCCCAAGACACATGTTGGGGAAGTCCCTCTCTAAGTTGCACCCAGCAGGAAGAGGGATCGAAGTGTTCAAAGGTGCAAGGGTCATGCTTGGGGGTGACAGGAGAGAGTGCTTCCAGGATGCTGGGGTGTCTGGGTTCTACTTGTAGTGATCTGGGAAACAATGAGCAAGTCGCTTCCCTTTCTGTGATGTCCCCCCACCCCATCCCCCTTCGCTTTCCCATCCCCAAGGGAATTGTGGCCTGCCTGAGTCCCAGTCCCAGGACCGGATTTATCCATGTAACTCACAGTTCCGAGGTCCTCTGAGAAAGCTGGGAACCTCCCTAGAAATGACAGGTCCCTTCTCTGGGCTAGAGCATCCAGGAATCTCTCTGGCCACACTTCAGTCAAGCCCCTGATATCTCCCCAGGGTTCATGTGACCCAAGATGGGGCATTGGCATTTTGAGCATAAGATACGGCTTATTTGTGAAACTTTAGATGAGGGCATATTCTTCTTCCCTTAGAGTTGGAAATAGAAGGATGGGATCTTACAACAGAAAGGGACCTTGATGGATGGCAGGGAGGTAGTACATCCTTCTCTGCCCAGTTCAGCTGATAGAGGGCACATTGCTTCTCTCATTAAACACTGTGCCCAGAAAGCAGCCTTCTTTCCTTAGGATGTCAAGGACCCTAACCACCACACCCCTCTTCCCTTGAGGATATACCCTTCCCAAATAGTGGCCAAGGAGAGCTATTCTTGGCAAATAAGCAGCTGTGAAAACTCACATGCTGTCATCTGGGGACAGGCTGTCATTAAAGAAGGAGCAATTTTGACTTTCCATCTCAGCAAGCCTGGGAAGAAAGAGGAGGAACATAAGGGAACACAGAATATGAAGCTTGCTTTCATCTCAAGGACTCTCATCACACAAGAGGATAATCAGGGAGTTTGGGGGGCTGTCCCAACTCTCCCTCCCCCCAAACATTGGGCCTTGCTGGCTGCTGCATATCCTCACTTTGCCCATCCCCCCGGCTGTGGTGCCATTCTCTTGCCCCAACTGAAAACCCCTTCCCCCTTGGACTCCTTACAATTCTCCTCCCCCAAATGTGGTGGTACCTGCTGGCAAAATGCTCAATTCGGGAGTGTGTGTCAGCATGTGGCAACATCGGGGAAGAAGCTGGCCTGGAGGAAAGCAGCAAAGACTCAGAAGACCAAAGAGTGCACAGCTGGGAAGCCTGTCTCCTCACTACCACCCATCCACACCACCCCATCACCACCACCCAGCCACACACACTCCATCACCACCACCCAGCCACACACGCCCCATTACCACCACCCATCCACACCACCCCATCACCACCACCCATCCACACACATCCCATCACCACCACCCAGCCATACACACCCCGTCACCACCACCAAATTAGAGAGCTGGGCAAGAGCTGATGGGAACCAGATCCAGAGACTGGATTCAAATCTGTTTCTTAGGTCAGACTCCTGGTCAAGCCCCAGCTGAATTGTGCTGTCACTAGTTGGGTTTGTCCTGGAGCACTGCCCTAGCCCACGCAGGACTTGGCCACTTCACAGCACACCCCTAGGCTCAGTGAGGATGCCTGCAGCCCCTGCTCAGCCTCCGGTACTCACGTCTCACTGTAGTCAGCCTCCAGCACCGATTGAACAGGCAGATAACCTCGCTGAGGGTGTTTGCTGAAATAATGCTTTGAGCGGAATTTGTTCTTTAAGGTAGTGGCAAAGTCCCTCATGTTCTCACTGGATGTGGTCTGGGGGGAGACAAGACAGTGGGACTCACACTAATGGGCTTTTCTATGGAGGTGTGGCTGCTCCACTGGAGCAGGGAACATGACTGGTAATCAACTCTCATTTATCTTTATCACATCTCACTCCTAGAAAAAGATCTAGAAGGATATGTGCCAAACTATGAACACTCGTTGCCTCAGGGAAGTTGGGCTGGAGGGGTGGAGAACATACCGAGAAAAGGGGACTTTGTTTTATACTTTAAACAGCTCTAAAAATTAGAATCTTTCACAATGATCATATATTTGTTAACTTTTAGATATCTTTTACATAAATTCTAGAGATGTAGATGAGCAGGAGCTAGAGGATTATCAGTCTATCATCTCAAGCCAGTTTTCATGTATGATTTTAATAAATGTTTATTTTTGCAGTGCATGGTAAGTCGCTTCAGTTGTATCTGACTTTGTGACCCCATGGACTGTAGCCCACCAGGCTCCTCTATCCATGGAATTCTCCAGGCAAGAATACTGGAGTGGGTTGCCATGCCCTCCCCCAGGGAATGTTCCTGACCCAGGGATTGAACCTGCATCTATTACATCTCTTGTATTGGCAGGCAGGTTCATTACCACTAGTGACACCCGGGAAGCTGAATGCTTATTTTTAGATCATAGTAAAAGAGAAAATTTAAAGGGCAACATCACTGCTTCCATTGGGTCACACATGTTTCTGTGCCAACAAAACATAGAGAAGAAATGACAGCTCATGGAGATGGATTATGGAGATGAGGAGAGGAGATGGAAGAGAGCAGTGGGGAGAGCTAGGGATATGCCTGGGACTTTGGTCTTATCTGTGGGGAGAGGGATAAAAGAGTTTAGGGAACAGAGTCAGCTCAGGAAGCTAAGCCTGGAGCTGTGGGTCCTCAACACAGCAGAGGAGAAACTCTGTGGCTTGAGTTCAGGGATGCTGACCAACCTGGTCTCAGGAGGCTATGAAGGGACCAGTTTTCAATGAAAGCCAAGTCAGTTTTGGAGACCCAGATAAAGAGCATTTCCTCCTTTTCCCACAAGAGACTGAGTAATGAATCTGAGCACAAACTTTAAACTTTGGTTTTGACTCAAAGGGATAGAAGCAATGACAAAGTAGCAAGTGAAGACCAAGAAACAAGAACGATCCAGGAAGCTAAGCAGGAAAAACTAGAGGGATCAAAGGCTAGTCACCAGGAACTGTCTTGCTCTATTTTTTTCCTAGACTTTTCTCTGCAGGAGAAGGCTGCTGCTGCTGCTGCTGTCGCTTCAGTCGTGTCTGACTCTGTGCGACCCCATAGACGGCAGCCCACCAGGCTCCCCCGTCCCTGGGATTCTCCAGGCAAGAACACTGGAGTGGGTTGCCATTTCCTTCTCCAATGCACAAAAGAGAAAAGTGAAAGTGCAGGAGAATAGTGAGTGCCTTTTAGGTGACCAAGAATGTCCTGGGTTGATCCAACCAGTTGCAGCCCAGGTGAGGATGAAGGACAAGCTCTGCTAGAAGAACAGGCCTGGATCCCTCAAACCAGTCAATTACCAGGCCTGTACGGGGGATGCTCCCCAATGGAGAGCACAATACAGTGAGCCAATGCTGGGCAAAATGGATCAAGCACCCGGAAGCTGAGAGCTGCCAGCCGCCCCCCTCCAGCCCAGAGGCTCCATACCGGGGTGTAATACTCCATGATGGGGTAGTGAAGTTTGTTGCCCTTGCTGGCCCTGCCAGTCAGGAAGCAGGTCTGGCAGATGTCCACGTTAAACTGTTTCAGACTCCGGTACCTTGGGGAGAGGAGAGGTGGTGGGAAAGAGGATACAATGTACTCTAGTGACCTTCCCCTCCTCCAAACATCCAAATTCACACCTACATTAGAAGAGGGCGAAGCATGGAACTATAACCTCCTGTACATGGGGCATTTAACCTCCTACACAGAGCAGTGGCAGAGTCCTCACTAGATGACTAGTCTTACTCGAGACTACAAATCTCCATGAAATCACATGCTCAGAGTTACAGGAAGTTTGGGAAATAGCATTGTCTCACCATCTTTTTCAAAGGGAGGGTGGTATAAACAACAAGGTCTCACTGTATACAGAGAACTAAATTCAATATCCTATGGTAAACCATAATGTAAAAGAAAATTTAAAAAGAATGTATATATACACATGTATACATATATGTGTATATATACATTCTGAATATATATATATAATGTATCCAAGTCACTTTGCTGTACAGCAAAAATTAATACAATGTTGTAAATCAATTATACTTAATGTTGTAAATCAACTATACTTTAATTAAAAATATATAAAAGGGAGGGTGGGACAGGGGTAAAGAGCTCATTATATCAAATGGCCTTCTAAACAAGGGTGGCCTGAAAGGGTACAGTTTCACAGGTATGACCAGCTTCCTTGGAGAAGGTACACTTTCATTATGAAAACAACTGATTCTATCAGCTGTGGGCATGTTGACTAAAAGTTATTCCTCAAAGTTATTTATAATAACTCTATTGTGACTGAATACAGACTAGCCATTCAGATCCAATTCCAAAGCCTTCCTGGACTGCCCAGACCTAGTAGCGTGGCATGGTGAAGTACCTAGACTTAGAGCAGTCAGAGGTCTGACATCTTGTCCTAGAGCTACACCAGCCAGCGGCGTAAACTCCACCTCTGTGCCTCATTTGCTTATTGAAAGCAGACTGCTTATCAAAAGAGTATGTGCTAGAGCTTTAAAAAGGTTTTTATTATTTAGTCAAGAAGTCACGTCCAACTCTTTTGTGACCCCATGCACTATAGCCCTCCAGGCTTCTCTGTTCGTGGGGTTTTCCAGGCAAGAATACTGGAGAGGGTTGCCATTCCTTCTCTAGGGGATCTTCCTGACCCAGGGATCGAACCCACATCTCCTGCATTGGTAGGCATATCTTTACTGCTGAGCCTCTAGGGATAAAAACAAGCATTTTATGATGAAAGCCAAATTCAGGACAGTAGTTATCTTTGTGGGAGTAGGAGGGAAATTTCATCAAGGAAACCTCAAATATATTGTTTTGCATATTATATAAAATATGTTTATAATATATAAATTAGTAGACATAAACTATATAAATATATAACATATATACAAATATATTGTAAAATCTTGTTTATTTCTTCAGCTTGGTGATGGGTGCCCACCATGGGGTACTGGAGCCAGCTCATACCAGCTCATGGGAGCCAGTTGTTAACATTTCAGGAATTTTCCAAGTTGGTTGTTAACTATAGCTATTAATTATAAATTAAATCATATAAACTCACAATTAAGCAAAGAGTGTTAAAAACTAAGGTAATAAATACTCAAGCTTATCACTTCCTATTTCACTATTATTTAGGCTCTGGAGGTTGTCTACATCTATTGTACCCTGTGGTGGAAATACTATAAATGGTGTACAACTGTGCATCTCTTCCTGACCTCCTGTGGGTAGCCTGACTTTGGCCATGGTGGGAGTATCTATATCATGGAAATTAGCCAATGCTCTATCAGGTTTCTCTTCTGCTTTCTGGAGAGTAGGCTGTGTACCAGCACACCTTTTGGTACATAGGTGTTCTCATAGGTCAGGATGTTGGAGCTTTTGGGTTCTACTTAATGCTCCCTGGGAAACAAAGAACAAATTACTTCCTTTTCTGGGCTGTTGTCCCACTCCACCCCCACTTTGCTTATCTATACATTTTTCTAGGTCTGAATACTTCATAATATAACTGAAAAGATATTATTCCATCTTTTTTTCTTTTTCAAAAATTAAACAGAATGCAATAGAAAGAATTACAACCACATACAACAACATATATATATATATACACAATGGATTAGTTGTAATTATATAACTACATAATGCGTCATCTTGCAATATATGATTTATATGTGACATTGCCTATTTTTATTAGTATCACTCCAGCAGGTACTGTTTTCCCTACCTGAAGCCCTTGATGGGGCACTGCCTACAGATAGAGCACTTGGTCTGATGCTTTACTTGTTCAGCAATGGTGACCCGATGCAGAACAGCCAGCCACACCATGGATTGGGGCTCCAAGTTGACCCATTCCAGGAACTGTGAAGCTTCAATGACTGGCTTCCCAGTGCTCTAGGGAAACAAGAAGCCCGACGGCGATGTCTGAGGCCCAAAGCGTCTTGAGCCTAGAATGGCAGCCCTCGTGGGAAGAAGAGAAACAGCAAGGCCTGGGTTTGCCTGTTCTTTAGAGGTGTCCACCTTCTACCCTGTCCTAGTGGACCTGGTGCCCTTCCTACAGGACTCTAATCCTAAAAGCCCAGAGGACCCTCTGCCCTGTTGTTCCAGCCCAACAAACTCCCTTCCATCTGAGTACTATAGCACAGGCAACTCTACTCAGTACTCTGTAATAACCTGTATGGGTAAAGAATCTGAAAAAGAATGGGTATTTGTATATGTATAACTGAATCATTTTAATGTACACTTGAAACTAACAAAACATTATAAAGCAACTATATGCCAATAAAACTTGAAACAAATATCTGAAGCAAAGCAAAACAAGAACAGAAGCCCAGCTTTGAGTCCTCCCTCCCTTCTTCCCAATCTTTGTCTCATTGTCCCTCCTTTCCTCCCTCCCTAGCTCCATACTCACAAAACGGAAGCAACTACGGACACTGGGCTCCACGTTGCTGCCACCAAAGGCTGCCACTTCCCCCAGCTGACGGGGCACCTGAATGGCCTCATGAAGCAGGACACCAAGATGGCGTTGGTCACACTGGCTGCCTGAGTTGGCCACTTGGCTGAAGAGGTCTGCTGGCCCCACCATAAGTCATGGCCAAGCCCACAACAGAAATGGCCAGGGAATGGTGTGAGGAGAAAGAGGAGAAAAAGAAGAGAGGGTAAGAGTGCATTGACTTAGGTAATGACTTTTGAAACTGGAATACCTAAAGGTCCCCGATCTTCTAGAAGCCCTCTAAGAACATTCTAATGCTCTCCTTCTTTGTGTCTGTCTCACTTTTTTCTCTCTGAACACAGAGAGGAGGAGGGAAGGATGAAGAGAGAGTGAGCTGTGCGTGAGAGTAGTGCCAGACACAAATACACTGCTGGGAAAACAGAGTCTCAAGAAGCAAGATCAAGGGGTTGAGGGTTCAAAGGTGCCCGAATATGAATCAAGGTCGGTCTGCCCTATCCCCTCCTGTTTGTGTAGCCCATGTAGTGTCATACTGCAGCAATCTCTCAATTATCCACACAAATGAAAAGAAACACTGTAGAGATACTCTATAAAGAGGACATAATTCAACCCATTTGGTCATCTAAGAATTCACTCTAAATGACTGTGGAACAGCTTATGGGACTTATATTTGAACATTGCCCTTGTGGGAACTCCCCTATTCCAACCCAATTTTAAAAAACCTCCTCCAGAGTTTCTTGTTTCTCTGTTTCATGCTTCACCTAAGGCCCAGAAAACAAACAAAACTAGAAGACAGAGGGCCTGGAGTTTAGTTCTTGACCCATTACTAACTAGCTTGGTAAACCTTGGGTAGGTCATGACTCTCTCTATGCTGAAGTTTCCTTACTTATAAATGAAGACTACATCATCACTGCCCATCCCATCTGAAAGGAATGTTGGGAGAAATAAATTACATCATAGCTATGAATGTACTTTGAAAAGTCTTCTTCCCTGTAAAGCTTTCCTAGATTGTTGTCCTCACTCTTCTGTGTTCTCATATAGCACATATCCTTTCCCATTCGGGTTATTCTAATCAGCACTCTAAGAAATGCTTTCTCTGTACTTCTGTCTCCTCACCTGACTATAAACCACTTGAGACAGGGACCGCATCTAACTGGGTCTTGTACTCACCACATTTAGCACAGTAGTCAGTGAACAGTAAATATCTGACCACTAATGATGCTGCTGCAGAAAAATGCAAAATGCTGTACAAATGATGGAGGATGGAAGGGAAAACAAAGATATTGTACACCAGAGAGGTTTCAACTTACAGAATTACATGCTGTCCACCCCCTAGATAATGGGGTTATTGCATACTGCCCATGTTATCCCATGGAAAGTCTCCAGCAGAACATGCGACATAGTTTGAGCATCAGATTGGGAGAGGACTAAGCCTGATGGTCCATCGGGAAGTGGAACTAAAAAGTCCAGGACCTGGGTATCCCAGGATCCCAGCTCAGATCCCCATCAAGTAATTACACTAGATCAGAAGGAAGCAATGTCCTTGGAGGGACAGTGGGAATGATAACGGGCCTTAGACCCATCTTGGCCTTTGGCTGTTGTAGATTCTTTGCAATAGCCTGTACCAGGAAGCATTACAATGTAGTCTGAGTAGCCCTGTGCTGAGTCATAAGCCTGGACCTCTGCTTATCTTGCACCTTTCTCTCTCCCACCACAACCCTCCCTGCACCCAACTCCTCTTCCGGACTTTGGAGTTGTACTCACACTGCAGTTTTTCCTTCACTTCCGTGCCACACAGGCAGGCAATGCCAGTCTTAAAGGATAATGCCCGCATCTTTCCACTGCGACCGCTAGGTTTAAAAGAAGAGACTGAGAACTTGAATATCTGCAAAGGGTTAACATCTTGGCAGTCATTTCCCTCACGGGCTGGATCCCAGCAGGGCTTGGTGCCACCCATACCCCAAGCTGAGCCGAGTCCAGATCCACCAGGGGAGCAAACCCTTCCCACTGTGTCCACTCCGGATATCCCACTGGAACTTCATCCTGGAGGCTGCCAGGGCAGCAAGACCTTACCTATCAAAAACATTGAGGAGCCAGTTGAGACTCATGTCCACACAGAGCGGCACATTGACCAGGATGCCTCTTTCCTCCTCCAGCCGTTCATATAAGGCAGTCAGGCAGTGAATGACCTCCACCACATCCATCACATGCTCACTGGCCTGCAGATCATGCTCATTGAAGATCTCCAGGGCTGTGGTTAAAGTTACGAGGTCCACTGGGGAGGAAAGGAGAGAAAGTAAAGCCCAAAGTAGAAGCCCAGGGACTAGACAGGGAGATACAGACACCAGCATCACCAAATCTGACTCTATCTCCAGACTAGCCATTTGTAGTATGAAATAAGCTTGCCCTTTACCAAGACACACAACCCAAGTAGGGAGAAAGCATTAGAAGACCCCCTAAATTAACTCCAAATGTTCCTTGACATCAGTTTCAAGAAGATGGTGGGATTTGGGTAAACTCCAGGGATCAAATACCATACCATTTTTTCAGTTTCTCTGCCCTTACGTGCATTTCAACTGCAAATAGGTGGGTCCATGGACCTTGTTCTAAAAACCTAGACACTGGTTATGAAGGCTTGTGTATGGCTGTGTGAATGTGACATACCTCAGGAGGATTTTTTAATTGCCCCAAATGCTGGTATCAGCCTAGCCAGATACACTTGGTCCAGGAAGATTGGATGGACAATGTCTTGGAGAGGAGACAGAAGGCGCATTATATCTGCAGCCATGTTGTCCCCTATCCATTGGCATTTGCTTCAACCATTCTGCTGCTACATCCAATAACCCCAAGATGGTGAAAGAACACAAGCCTTCAATGGCTCCAAACCATTTGCTATACTTTTTGCCATAAAACACTAGATTGATTGTCTGTGTTGGGCAGGGAAGAAGGGACAAAGAAGAGGAGAGCTGTGGGTTAATTTGGAAATGAGTCTGGAGGTTGGAGAAAACAGAAGGGCCCTGGAAAGATCAGGTGTCCACAGCCAGCATATCCCAGCCTTTGGAGAGTCCAACAACCTTGGCCAAGGTGAGATGTGAGTGGGAAACAGCCAATGGATGAGGAAGGATGAAGGCCATAAGGGAAGTGTGATGGGAGACTTACAGCGCAGTGCTTTCTGGACTCTTCGTAGCTTCATGGCAGTGCGGTAAGCTGAGAACTTAATGTTGTTCAAATCAGCTGCAAAGAATAGAAAGAGATCCACTCAGATCAGGGAAATGCAAATTAAGACCACAACAATATATCATATTACACCTGTCAGATTGACAAAAAATAAAAGTCTGACAGTAGCAAGTGTCAGCAAAGATGTGGATGAATGAGAATTGCTAGTGGAAGTGTAAACTGACACAATCATGTTGGAAAACAACTTGGTATTACCTAGTAAAACTGAACATTCATATATCCTACAACCCAGCCAGCTATATATATATTCCAGAGCAGTGAGTTTTACATTTTTTTTTTTACCAAGCAGCACTGTTTTTGTTAGCTCCAAAGTAGAAATGACCCAAATGTCCATTAACAGTAGGATGGATGAGGAAACTGTGGTATATACAATGGAACACTCTATGGCAGTAAAAAATGAATGAACTATAGTCACGTGCATCAACATGGGTAAAACCTACAACATAATAGTGAGTCTCTCTTAGCAGTGTAAGATAAGGTACATGAGAGTCACATTCATCATATTCATATTATAGAGAGTCACATTCATATTATAGCCTTGATAATGTCTTTCAAAGCAGATATAGCATATATCTATAAGCATAATTCCCTGATGTGATGATAAAGTTGCTCAGGAGGAGAATAGAGCTTCCTGTTGAGGGAGGTGCAGAGAGGAAAGGAAGGAAGCCACTGGAAAAAGGACAAGGACTCACTTCCACCCTCATCTGCTTGTTGGATGGGATTCCCTTGTGTTCTTCCTTTTTATTTTTATTGAGACAACATTGGTTTATAACATTATATAAGTTTCATGTACACAATATTTTATTTCCACCTGTCACCATTCAGTCAATCCCCTTACCTATTTTGCCTTTCCCCCATCCCTTCTTTTCAGGCAACCACTACTCTGTTTTTTGGTATCTATGTATTTGTTTGGTTTGTTCATTTATTTTCTTTTTATATTCACATATGAATGGAATAATATGGTATTTGTCTTTCTCTATCTGATTTATATCACTCAGCATAATATCCTGAAAGTCTATCCATGTTGTCACAAGTTGCAAGATTTCATCCATTTTTATGATTGTGTTCTACCATGTGTATGTGTGTGTGCACGCATGTGCAGGTGTATGTATGATCCAGCTATCCCCACTCCTGGGTATTTACTCAAAGAATATAAAAACACTAATTCAAAAAGATACATGTACTCCTATATTCATCACAGCACTATTTACAATAGCCAAGACATGTCTATCAGCAGATGAATGAATAAAGAGGATATGGTATACATACACACAATGGAATACTATTCCCCTGTATTCTTATAGGACAAAGGCAACTGTATAGATCTCCACCCTGTTCAGGAACCTTGAATTCTTACCTAGAGTTTGGTATAACTCGGTCATCTTGGGATGGTCCCAGCATGTGGTTTGAGCCTGGTGGCTATAAATAAAAGCATCAATAGCACCAGGCTCCATATCATGCCCCCACCCCACAGACAAACATGCACACATCTGTCAGTGATAGGTTGGATACAAGGAGCAGCAGGATCTGAGGGTGAACCCTGAAGATCCCAAAGCACAAGGGTTCACCTTTACCTGGTAGAATATTGAGCTCTTGAGATGAGTAAGAAGAAAAACTGGATTGGATGGAGGAATCCCAACAGATAGGGGTGAAAGGGATAGGTAGGAAAAAAGACAGGGGAGGGAGAGGGTGGGCAGGTGATTGGCCTGTTTCCGATTCAGATGGTCACTCACTTGATGTAGTAGGGAACTTTATTGGGTGAAATTGCTCTTTCCCAGGGAACCTGAACAGAGGCTGGAGAGGGAGAAGAGAAAGAGAAAGAAGCTGGCCACTAATGTTCTTCAGGCCCCTGATTACTCCCCTGGACTATCCTCCCAAAGAAATAGCTAAGCCCAAAAGGGGATGCCCGAGTCTCATTGCAGGTCTTAACAGGACCTGAGCATGGGGCAAACACTTCTAATGAAGACACTTCACTCCCTGATGTTAGGGTGAGGGACTGAGAAGAGGTTGTCACTGATACCACCATGTGCCAGAGACACAACAAGTGCATGAACAGGTGGCCTTGGTCACCCTGACAATCTTCCCCCTGAGCAGGCTGTCATTTTGTCCATTCAGCTGCAAGCAGCTGGTGTGCAACTGTGGATATGAAGTGACCCTACTTTCCTCATGAGACTCAAAGCCCTTCCCCCAGAAGGCCCAGCTTCTCAGTCCTGTGAGACAATGGGGAACAGGACTGCCCACTCGTCTATGGTAAGAAACTCTGGAAAATGATGCTTCTCTCTGTTCCATGTTTTTAACTTGCAGATGTTCCAGGAGAGGCTCAGTCATCTGGTCAATCTCTTCCTTGCAGTTTCCCTGGGTACAAGAGCTTTCTGCAGGTGTAGCTGCATGCCAGTCATTATAATGCAACAGTTTGAATTGCCATTAACATTTATTGAGTTCCTACTATGTGCCAGATACTCTACTGAATGCTCTGTGTGCATATCTAGTTTTCATATCTAGTTACAGTTCCACCATCTCCACTCTGATTGGGTCACCATCGTCCCTCATTTAGATGATCACAGTATGTACCCTAACAGGTCTCCCTCCTCCTATTCTTGGCCCCAACACTCTGTTGAAACAGAAGATGGATCATGTCATCCCTCTGCTCAAACCCCTACAAGGGTTCTTCATTCTACTCAGAATAAAATCCTAGTTCTTACCATAGCCCTCCAGGCCCTCCATGCTTTGGCTTCCTGCTTGCATTCTGATCTCTCGTTCTCTCTCCTCTTCACTCACTTCTATACTGGTCTCCTTGCTGTTTCTCAGGCATGCCCCTGCCTTACGGTCCTGGAAGTTATTGTTTCCTCTGCCCAGTCTGCTCTTCCCTCAGATATCTACATGGCTCATTCCCTCACCTCTTTGAGGTTTCTACTCAGTTGCCACGATTTCAGTGAAACATTCCCAACCACCCTATTCAAAATTGCAATGCCTCCTCCATTATGTCCAGCACTCCCTAACCCATAACTTCCCTGCTTTACTTTTTTCTGGAACACTTGTCACCAATTGACATTTTACACACACACACTTATTTGTTTATGGTTTGGCTTCTTCTAGCAGAATGTAGCTCTCCAAGTCCAAGAATTTCTGTTTTGTTCACTGATGTAGCCCCAGTGCTTAGAATGGTACCTGGCCCACAGCAGGCCATCAATAAATATTTTTGGAACAATAAAGTCATTTAATTCCCATAACTCTATGAGCTGGGTATCATATTTCTCCCTCTTTTTAATATATGGGAAAATTGAGGTTCAGAAAGGTTAAGCTATTTTTTTCAAGTTTCCATAGCTATGAAGTTGAGGGGCTCTGACTCAGATCCAGGTCTCTCTGACTCAAGAGCCTGTTCTTTTAACCACTATCCTACACTGCTTTATTCTACTGCTTCTTAGATGCCAAGGTACACTGGGCTCCTACCAGGCCCCCAACAGACAACAGTAGACTGTCTTGGAAAGTGTCTGAGGTTCTACAAAGTGAAGTACAGCTTGTCTCACATACAGGAGAGGAAGTGTTGTGACCCAGGCCCAAAGTCCCGGTGAGCATCCTGAAGCTGCTTAAGCCTCTCGCCAACTGACACCTATGGAAAGAATATGCAGGAAGTCAGTGGCCTCATTCCACATATCCAGGGTGGGATTTCCAGGTGCCTCCGGCCATCTTTGTGAATTCCCTCCAAGGCTGCCTCTTCTCCAGTTCCAGATCCTCCCACCATTCACCCAAATCTTAGTTCTCCTGTGTCATTCCCAGAGGTCAGAGAAGAGCACCTCTAACTCCAGGCCACAGTTACTCTTCATCTGCCCCTGTCTACTCTGAGTGCTCAAATGCAGACAGGCCCCTCTCAGATTATTTTAATTACTTCCTGCAGTTTAGAGGTTGAGAAGCTTGTTTCCTGGCCCCAAATTCTATACAAATTTTTCCCCACATAGATCCCATTTCAATGCCCCTTTACTTCCTGAAGGCCTGGAGAAGTCCCCCCATCACCAAGCCTAGTTATACTGAATCTTTCTCCCATAGCTCACTTTAGGCTTCTCCTTTACCTGTAGCTGTTTCCACCGGATGTTGATTTGCTCCAAAGCCCGGGAGTTCTCCATTGACAAGTGCACATCAGAAATGGCCAGTTGATGGGCCAGATCATTTACTAACTTCACTCCATCTTTCACGGGGGAGAATTCTTCCTTGAATAGCTATGCAACCAGGATCCAAGTCCCACAACAGGTAGATAAGAGGAACCATTAGTCATTCACACCAACTCCTTCCTCTTTACCCAGAGATTTTGTTTTAGTAGCGCAGCTTCCATGCTTGCATATTAGGGCAACCAAACTAAGATGTGTGTGTATGAGGGGTGGGGGTGGGCATTGTCTTTACTTCCTTTTCTTCTCTCAGAAAACACCAGGGAAAGAGAAGACAGGAGGACAGAGGAGACCTCAGCTAAGTGTGTTATTCATTCAGTCATGTCTGACTCTTTGTGACCCCAAGGACTGCAACCAAACAGGCTCCTCTGTCCATGTGATTCTTCAGGCAAAGATACTGGAGTGGGTTTCCATGCCCTTCTCCAGGGGATCTTCCCAACCCAGGGATCAAACCCAGGTCTACTGCATTGCAGGGGGATTATTTACCATCTGAGTCACCAGGGAAGCCCTTCTCCAACCAGAGAAGCCCTCAGCTAAACCAGCCCCCAAATCCAGCAGAGAAACTGGGAGAGACTCTGTTGAAGTCCAGGGCAACAATGGAGCCTCAGCATCAGGAACACTGTCAGGGTCTGGGTGGAGTATCTGGTCTCTGGGTAGCCAGGAGAGAGGGCCTGCATACCTTAAGAGCCTGGATATGCTCAGGAAGTGAATCAATGAAGAGATCCCCGATGGGCTCCCAAGTGGCTCGGACTCCCTCAGCCTGGGTCAGAGATGCATTTAATTCCTCCATTGCCCCTTGGATCTCCAACAGCTGCTCCAGAGTGCGCTCAATGTGGCGGTGCTGGTCCACGCAGCGGGCTGTCAACTTCTCCCAGAGTTCACTGGCCACTGTTGCCTGCTTCCACACAAAGCGGCTAAGATTCTGGATCCGCTGTCTAGGAGAGGTATCTGCAAGGGCAGTCATGAAGTCAGGTCAGGCCAGCCAGGCAAGGGTATCCCACAGAAAGACAAAAACAGCCTTTTGTAAACAGGTGTGTGCTGTGTGTGTGTGTTTTCATACACACACAAATACATATTTTTTATGGCTGAGCTCCTTCTATAAATGTGGCTTTTTAAAAAATTAAAACTTTAATTTTGAGTTCATAGTAGATTCAGATGCAATTGTGAGAAATAATAGAGGCCTCATGTAACCTTTAGATAGTTTCCCCAAATAGTAACATCTTGTAAAAATTATAGTATAACAATCAGGATATTGACATTGACACAATCCAGAAATTTTTTTCCAAATTCCCCAATTTTGCTTTTACTCATTTGTGTATGTGTGTGTGTTTTGTTCTATGTGATTTTATCACATGTGTAGGCTCATGGATCCACCCCCACAGTCAAGAGACCATATTGGTGTTTTCTACCTATGGTATCATGAGGATTTCCTCATATTCTTAAGAAATGGGCAAGGTAAAGAGTGAGTAAAATATTTAAGAGGCACAGTAAGGCCAATCATCCAGAGTTCTATTCACATGACCTTGGAATGTGATTTTGCATTAGTGTCTATTGTGTGTGTGTGCTAAGTTGCCTCAGTCACGTCCAACTCTTTGTGACCCCATGGACTGTAGCCCATCAGGCTCCTCTGTCCATGGGATTTGCCAGGCAAGAATATTGGAGTGGGTTGCCATTTCTTCCTCCAGGGGATCTTCCCGACCCAAGGATCGAACCCACATCTCTTACGTCTCCTACACTGGCAGATGAGTTCTTCACCACTAGCACCATGTGGGAAGCCCAGTGTCTGTTGTGCAGTTCCTTCCAAAGAAGGGAGGCATTGTATGAAGGTCTAGCAGAGGAGAGGTTAGTACAACTTTCCCAGCCTTTCCACCTAGGCTCCTAAATTGTAATTTTCCTTCTCCTCCCTCAGACCTCCCCTCAAAAAAAGATTTAGAGCCCCCAAACTGCAGGCTAATTGGAATTGCCCTGCTCTCTTGAGCTTGTTCTATCTGAGGCCCATTGGGTGGTAAATTGAGTACTGGTTAGTACTCAGTAGGAGGGGCTCAAGGTAAACTGAGAGGGTCAACAGCATTGACAAAGGGCTCCATTAATGAAGGGTCCTGTCAGGTCATTCATAGTCAGTCTCAGAGTGTCAAAGCTTCTTTCTCAAGAAGAGGGCTTGCTGGGCCATCACTTGGAGCTAAACACCATGGATCCCACCCTGATGCCTTATTTAAACTTAGACCTACAGTGACCCGCTCCATCAGAGAAACAGAACCAAAAATCATCAGGGTCAGAATTAAAGAGCCACAATCAGTTTTCTTCTCAAGAACCATCACCTAATTTTCAAAGAATTTTTGAAAGGATTTTTATTTGCTAGTTGATTGGAGCAATGTCACATGCCTCTCTATACTGGAATAAACCAGTACGTTTTAAAAGAACACACTACTACTTTTATTTACTGAGTTTGTTTAACACATTTGAGTCTTTTTTATTTCTTTTTCATGCCTTCTTAGATGGCCACACACGATGCTCCAGAGAACCACATACAGCTTTGGGCCAAACGCTCGCCTCCCCTGCTCCAGGGTCTTCTCTTTGCTTTTCTTAGAGTATGAATCTTGTTCCTTCCCAATTTTGGACTCCTAGGAATAAATTAGGCAATGGCAACCCACTCCAGGACACTTGCCTGGTAGGCTTCAGTTCATGGGTTCGCTAAGAGTCAGACATGACTGAGCGACTTCACTTTCACTTTTCACTTTAATGCATTGGAGAAGGAAATGTCAGCCCACTCCAGTGTTCTTGCCTGGAGAATCCCAGGGATGGGGGAGCCTGGTGGGAGCCAGAGTCAGACATGACTGAAGCGACTTAGCAGCAGCAGCAGCAGCAGGAATAAATTATCCTCCTAGGTAACAGCTGAGAAAATGAGTTTGGGATGGGCATAAAGGTGTTTAATGGTTCATAGCTGAAGAAGAAGATGAAAGAGAGGAAGACCACCCACCTTTGCTCTCAGAACGAGGCTCCTCTAATTCATCAAATGGGTGCTGGGATAGGAAGGCCTGAGCTGACTCCAGCACAGAGTAAATATAGGGGCCTCGAGACTTGACATCTTCCATAAAGGCCTGTGAAGTTTAGCAACATGGTCAATGGGGAAGGAAAGTCTTTCAGTTGCTTTGAATTCCATCCTGCAATTGACAGTCTTTCTTCTCCTCAGTGCAGTTTGATATCCTGTATCTTTGGGCTACTCAGACTAAAAGAGGAGCAGTCTTCTCTACAGGCAAAAGAACAACTTTGAGACTGGAAGGTCTATTTACTCTGAAATGGGTCTGTCTATGCCACAAGATAGAGAGAAATATGGGGACTTGGGGCTAGGAATCTTGGTTCTCTGGAAGACTCAGAAAGTCCTCTGAAAGGGGCTTTAAGAAATCATAACCAGGATGGGCTAGATTTATATGAAAAGTTTAATTAAATTTTTGTTGAAATATACGTGAGTACACAAATCAAAAGTGTACTTTTCATCACAGCTTGATGAATTTTCATAAAGTCATTCCATATCTGTAACCAGTGCTGAGATGAAGAAACAGAACTCCACCAGCATCCCAGAACGTGCTGTCATGACCCCTTTCAGTCACTCTCTCCTCCTCCCCTCCCCCAAGGTGACAACTATCCTGACTTGTGCCGCCACTGATTAGTTTTGCCAATTTTTTAAACCTTATTATATACATGGAACCACACTGTATGTACTCTTTTTTGTATTTGACTCTTTTTTTCACTCAACATATTGTCTTTAAAATTCAGCCATGCTGTGGCACACATTTATAGTTTGTTTATTTTCCTGCTGTATTGTATTCATCTTTTAAATTGTGCTATAATTGTGTATAAATTTAACAAAATGTACTGATTTGATTGAGCACAATATACTGATTTGATATATTTGTATAATATGATTGCCTTTGTAGTGTGAACTAACACCTCTGTCACATCACATCACATAATGATCATTTCTTCCAGTGCATCTGTGTTCATTTTAAGAAACATTTGTTGTTATTTTCTGATTATAGAGGAAAGATATGTCGCAGAAATCTTAGAAATTTCAGAAAAGGATGAAAAAAAGAAAATTAAAAAGAACTAATTTCATCACCTGGAGTTACCCATTGTGAAGATTTTGATAGAGTTCCTGCTTGTGTGTGTATACACACATACACATCTACACATCTATATTGATTTTTATACAATTGAGACCTATAAACAGTTTTGTATCTTGTGTTTTTTTCAGTGAATGTCATTTTATGTTCATTTCCCATGTCCTCGTTAAAAATCAGGGAACCATTTTAAGGGAGGCCAATATTGCATGTGATGTATAGAGGGGGAGATTGGAGTTATTCTCTGGAGTGCCGTCCACAAACCAGCAGGACTGCATACAGCTTCCAGTGATTTTAAGCACCTAAGCAGAGACTGAGCATCCGTCTGTCAGGGCACTGCAGAAGACATCCCTTCCCAGCCGAGAGCCTACACACCACAGCCTCTGTAACTCTAACCTACCGCATGTGTCTCCTTCTCCTGTTGCACCAGGACCACATCCCCTTGTAGGGGCAGCTGAGCTGACAATTCCTCATCCTTTTGGCTGAGCCAGTCAATTATCTCTTGGAGAGGCAGCTGAAGCTTTCCACTGTGGTCTGAGAAGGCCTCTAGCCGGGCACTGCACACAATGGTAAGACCAGTGATTTTCAGTCCTCTTGTTAAGTGGCAAAACATTTTTCCCCAGCAGATATGTAAGTGGAATCTTACTATATAAACAGATGAAAGAGGTGCTGCTCTGGTTGAAGTGGGAGAAAGCCCGGAAACCAGCCTCTGACCCACCCACAGAGCCTCCCAAGACACCTCCCCATAGAGCACGGTACCAAAACATTTGGTGGACTTCAGTTCATTCAGCTGTGCACCCAGAATCAGGCTGCAAAGGGCAGTGAAGTAAGCAAGGGCGTTAGTGGAAACAGCTGTCGTGTTGCCCTGTTGTCCTGGAGGAACTCAAGTCATGCCAAACTGTTCATCGTCAGAGGCTTCTCAGAGGCTGCCTTCTGAGCAGGAGCAATGCAGTGGGTGGAAAGGGTGTGCCAGGTGGCTGAGTGTGGGCACGCATGTGTGTGAGGTTGCATACAAATACAAGCAGCCCAGGGGTCCCAAAGGATGAGGGCAACATAGGCTAGAAGCTTGACATACAGAAGGAGGAAAACATGTGCAGCATAATCACCTCTGTCTGCCTTCCCCTCTCCCCACAAATGAGCCGTGAACTGAAGTCCAAGTGGTAGGAAGCCAGAGGCCAGTCCAGGCTGTGTGCAGCCATTGAACCCAATCCCCTTAGATGCCTGGTAACTGGTTATTCCGTCCCTACCTCTTCGGCCAAGGCTTTTACATAAATTTTTGCTTCTACTAATTCTCAGAGCAACCTGGAGAGGTAGCCACTGGTGTTGACCAGAGAAGTTAAGTAATTTTCCCAAGGTCACACAGTAAAGTCACTGGATTTGAACTCAGGGTTGTCTGATTTCAGACCCTGCATTCCTTCAACTTCTGTACACTCCTCATCTCCACCAGAACCCACCAGAAGCCAGGAGTTTGGTCTTTGATGATAGAGAGTAGAGAGGAAAAGTGTGTGTCTGGGGTGGGGTAGTGGGAGGGGAGTTATGGAGAAGGGTAGAGGAATGAGGGACAACTGAGTTACTGATTTGCTCTTAGTTTAGGGAGGCATGGGTGGGGGATAAGCAGTGGATGGGAAGAGAGGGCTAACAACCACTACAATTATCCTGCAATTAAAATAAATACAAAATTTTAAAAGATGTGAAAAAGCAGATGAGAGCTACTAAGATAGAAGACAGTTATGAGAGGAAGGCGGGCAGTAATCAAATCCTCCATTTATATATCAGTGCTTTTAAGTGCAGAAAGCGTTTTCATGTCTCATTTGAGTCCTCATAACAACACTCGGAAATAGAACAAGCGTTATTCCTTTACTCATTTTGTTGTTGTTAAAAAAATCCAAACAAGTGGAAGCCAACTTTCAGGGATTACTGAAACCAATTTTCCAGAGTGACACAGCCTACTGAGGCTCGGGATGGGAGGGGAGTTTGGGGGAGAATGGATATATGTATATGTATGGCTGAGTCACTTTGCTATTCACTTGAAAGTACCACAGCATTGTTAATTGGCTATAACCCAATACAAAATGTTTTTGGTGTTAAAAAATAAATAAAAATAAAGGAAAAAGACCGAGACTCAAATCCAAGTCTCCTGACTTCTGACCCAGGGTTCTTCCCCCAGCACCAGAGCATGAAAAGGAGGAAAACCAGAGGATGAAGCTGACAAGAAGGCTGAGAAGAGGGTGACGAGCAAGAGGAGCCCAACATCATCCCCACCAATGCCCCAAAGCCCCTATTTCGAGGCTCCAGGCCTTACCGGAGATTGTGAGACTTCTTTTTGATTTCATTCCAACACAGATTCATGGCTGGTGGTTCCAGGGTTCTGGCGGCGCCAACAGACCCGTTGAATAGCTTTGGACTTAGGCTGGGTACCCCAGCACCATCATGAGGAGGCGCAGGGGTGGCAGCAGCAGCCCTAACCTGTACAGAAACACAGACACCTCTACAATCCCAGGAGTGTGCCACACCCTGGTCTGTGCCAGGCCAAGCATGGGACAAGTGTGAACGGGGCGGGGAGAAGGGGCTGGCTCTAGGATGTGTTTGAGCGGTTGAGAGAAAGAAAGACTCTGTGGTTCTGGGCAAGGTCCTCTCTTAGTGCTGCGCTGTGCTCAGTTATGTCCAGCTCTTTGTGACCCCATGGACTGTAGCCCGCACACACGGGCTTAACACATGTGTTAAGCACTTTGAGTTGTGCTTTTAATGGGAAGATTGGTTTCCTAACTTGCCTGGCGAGTCTTGTGTATGAAAGATGTATGGTTTGGGGGGAAGGAGAGACTAGAGGAAGCTCAGCCACCAGCAGGGCCATTTTCCTTCCACAGAAGGGGAGCAGGTAGACAGGCATGCATGCAGGTGGGTTTCCCCAGGCTGAGATTTCCTCTCCACACTCCCCTGTCCTTCACTCCCTTCTGCTTCTGCCTGAGGATGTCTTGAACTGCTAGGGAGACAGCTAACTCCTGAAGGGCTATTTGGCACACCTCCCATTCCTCCAAACCCCATAATACCCTACAGGGTGAGCAAGTGATGGGAGCCCCTTAGCTGTCGACTCTTGTCAGAGTTCTTTGGAGATCAGGACCCCAAATGCTGCCTTAGCCCTTTCTCAACCCATTGAAGATGAGCAGTGCTCTTTAGGACTCTCCTGACTGTGGTGGGAAATACGAGTGGTGAAGAGGGAGAAGGGGTCATCAAGGCCCCCTTGGAAGTAGGACATCTACTACAAATGGCTCTCTCTCTCTCTGTCTCTCTCTCTGAATTTGTGGGACAGCCCTTCAGCTTTCTTTTCTAGAAGGCTGGGTAAACTCTGGAACACTGAACTATGAGCCTACGGCTTACCTTGAATGCCATGGTTGCCAGTGTTTGGGCAATTTGAACAGTTCTAACCTAACACAAGTACTTCCAGGATCTCATCTGGGCAGTAGTGCTGGCAGAATTTGTAATAGTAAGAGTGATAATCATAGAAGTCAGCAGTTAAAGATAACCAACCTGTACTAAGAGAGGGCTTCTTTAGTACTAGTCCTAAAGAATCCGCCTCCCAGTGCAGGAGACAAAGGAGATGCAGGTTCGATCGCTGGGTTGGAAAGATCCCTTGAAGAAGGGTATGACAACCCACTCCAACATTCTTTCCTGGAGAATCCCCATGGACAGAGAAGCCTGGCAGGCTGTAGTCCATGGGTCGAAAAGAGTTGGACATGACTGAGTGACTCAGCACACATGAATCTATATAATAAAGAATATTCAAGATTTTTTTTTTAAAACTCCCACAGCTCGCAGCCATACACAGAAGGAGAAGTGGGAGAACAGCCAAGCTCCAGGGCACAGCTCTAGAGTCAGTTGCTCTGCATTCCCATGAGTGGACCCTACCTGTGCCGCCTGGGGACCCGCTTGCAGGATTGGGAAGCCCCATGATGCTCCTCCGAATGAACCCAGACCCAGCGCTTGGTGAACCGCAGGCAGAGTCCAGACAGGCTCTGAGCAGGCTCCCTAAGGGAGGGTGAGCAGAACTGAGCCAGGCCAGGAGGCGGGATCTGTCACCCTGTTTGTTTACTGACCCCCCAGGAATCCAGAGGGGGCGGCTATGTCAGGATTGGGGACGGTGAATCATGGCTTTGTCCCTGGGGAATTCCGGCTCACTCCCAACTGGGCCCGCCACACCGGGGCCAGGAGGGCCCTCCCAGGCTGGCAAGGATGGTGAGAGTGGGGTTGGGCATTCCATGGTGCTGAGGAGGGGTGCGCAGAGGGGAGCTTCTGTTGATTTATGTTCCCTTTGCCTGGAAGACACAAAGAACTCACTCTGCCTCTAGTTCCCTCTCCCCTACCCTGAGGTGGAGGAAGAGATCAGATCACTTTGGTGACAAACCTTTGGTAAGCAGTTTCACCAAGGCCTGGCAGGACAATGAGCTTGAGGATCAGCCTTGTCCTTTAGCATGTAAGCGACCTCAGAGACAGTGAGGGATGTATGCAAGGACAGAGCCGTGGGATGGTGGGCAAGACAAGATTGACCCAAGCCAGCAGTGAAAATGAGGGGGCGTTCTGCCCTGCCTTTGGAAAGAGAGGACAGAGAGCCTTGTCCCCACAGACCTCCCGCTGCACTCTAAGGCCAGGGGGAAACATATGGTCTATGGGCATGCGCCCTGGACTTCCGCAGGGTGGGGGAGGGCGAGATGGAACCCAGGAGCTCGGTGCAGGGAGCCTCCTGTGCCCTGCCTCTGCTGTCCTGGGCTACTGGCCTGAGGGGCCCTTCTGGAGGTGGCCACTCCTTTTCCAGAAGACTTGCCTGGGGAAAGGTTAACATTCCCAAGCTGACCCCTCCCCCCCCGCCCCAGCACTGAGGGAAAACACTTCAATTCGACCAAAAAGGGTTCTGTTCCCATCCTCATTTATCTCCCACAGAGTCTTCTGTGGGGCTTTCCACAGTTCCACATTGTTTCCATGCTGAGGCCCACCTACAGGAATAGTTAGAGCAGCTGCCTGAGCCTTTCTTGGGGTCCAGGGTGGGGCCATGTGGGGTGGATGGCAGAATGGCAGGGGACGGCAGGCAAAGAGCAGGGCGTGGCTCTAGCTCCGGGTTGCAGCTTGATTTATGCTGGGGTAATTGGCTGGTCTCGAGCCATCCTCACAGAGTTCCCTGGGATGGGAATGCCCTAGAGTTAGAAAGGGCCTCTTATGATCCGGCCACAGTGAAATTGTCATGGTTTTGACGGAAGCACCCATGATGAACAGGGCTCCACCCATGTTAGCCTTTCAGTCCCTCCAGCCTTCTTAGTTTCCTAAGTGTGAAAAGTGTGAAAGTGTTAATCACTGAGTTGTGTCTGACTCTTTTGTGACCCCATGGATTGCAGTCCACCAGGCTCCTCTGTTCATGGAATTCTCCAGGCAAGAATACTGAAGTAGGTTGTCATTTTCTTCTCCAGGGGATCTTCCTGTCCCAGGGATCAAACCCTGGTCTCCTGCATTGAGGGCAGATTCTTTACCATCTGAGCCACAGGGAAGCCCTAGTTTCCTAAATGCCACCCCCCAGTTTGGCTCCCTTAATAGACTCCCTCACCCTGTTCTCCCCTCGGAGTTCCCCCTACGAATCACAGTCCCCTCTAGCAGAGCCAAGCTCTCAGGCAAATGATGACTAATCCTTGATTTCTTTCCCTATCAATAGCTTTCTACTTCTGTTTTTGTGACCAACATGTTTGGTCTCCCCGCTCCCCATAGGACTTTCTCCTCATCTCTTGAAACTTTAAGACAAAGTCAGAGCTGTAGAGAAAGAAGAGAAGAAACTCGACAATAACTGAAGAGAGGGCTTGATCTCACCATTCTCTGTCACAAAATTAAGCCCTCATGTCCCACTGCCTAGGTAGTGAAGCTTGCAGGGAGTGGGCAACAAGCAGGAAAAGCCTTCTGGAAGGACCCACAGTTTTCAATCCCTCGACCATCTGAAAGCCCCACTCTGGGGAAGGGGTAGGTTTGCAGGGGGACTCTCAGCTGACACTGGCTTTGAAAATATTTTACAAGCAGTGACTTCTCTGTGGTTAGATGTGTCAAAACAGCTTGGAAGGCCTGGACTTTATGACTGTCTGGACCTTCATTGTCTCTCATTCTCTGCCCACATGGTCTCCCCAGTACCTACATTCTCCATCCCTGCCACCTTGGTATCTCTTTTCCTCCACCATATATATTCAGTGGCTGTTCACATCACCCATAGTGACTCAGCATCGCAGCCCATCTGTGAGATCCTAAGAAACATAGAACTTTCACACACTCCCATAGTCTCTGAACCCCAAAGCATTATGTGTACTAAGTTGCTTCAGTCATGTCTGACTTTTTGCCACCCTACGGACTGTAGCCCACCAGGCTCCTCTGTCCGTGGACTTCTCTAGGCAAGAATATTGGAGTGGGTAGCCATTTCCTTCTCCAGGCAATCTTCCCCACCCAGGGATTGAATCTGAGTCTCTTGCGTCTCCTGCACTGGCAGGTGGGTTTTCTACTACTGAGCCACCTGGGAAGGTTAAGCATTATAGGGCAAGCCAAAATATGCTTATACATCTCCCTTTTCTAGTCAGCTTTCCCTTGGACTTCCCTCATTGCCAGAAAAGTGGGTTGCCTTCTGGGATTACTGCCTCTCACACACCCTCTGCCCACCTGGCGCCACACACAGGCTGGCATACTCAGCCCCACCACTCCAGTCATAGGGGAGGAGAGAGAGAGGACAGGCCAGTAGGAAGCTCAGGAGATCTTTAGTGGGGTTAACCCCGGAGCTGTGAGTAGGACCAGGGACTTGAGAGGAGGAGCCAATGGAGGGAGAGGGAATATTCTGCAGGTAGAGAATATGAGGAAACCACAGGGAAGTCAAGGCAATGGAAGGTCCTGCCTTGTCCTAGGCTATGCCCTTAAGGAGCATGCTCTTCCGGGACCTCCTCTGGAAGCTTAAATGAAACCAGCCACCTTAACCATTGTGGGCTCTTTGGCTTTTCCAGATCAACACACTTCCTTTGCCTCATAAAAGGCCTCATGAATGACAGGGATGGGCCAGAGGAGGCCTCGTTGTGTGCAAGGGGTTTCATGTGTATGAAGACTACCCTTGAGCCCTAAGAAGCATGGATACCCACAAGAACACACACAGATCCTACGTCCACCCTCTCTCTCCATGGTTCTGTCTTTTGCCCTGAGCCTCTTACCTGAGGCTGGGGGCAGGTGCTTCGGAGGCTGCGGCTGTGATGGAAGTTGTCAGCTGCCCACCACTTATGACATCGTGGGAGGGTGTAAGGGCATCCCTGCATGACCATAGGTTGCATCAGAACCGAGGCTCATGGGGGTGGGTGGGGACAGGCAGTACATCAGCTGTTGAGCATAAGCACCTGGAAGAGTAACAAGGACAGATTTAGAGTCAAAATATAGAAAAGGCTTGTAAATGCAGCACTTACCCAGAGGTGCCTTGACCAGTTATGTCAATAAGCATCCAAAGCTTACTGACCTATCCAATAGTTTTTCCCAGGCCATCAAGCACCATAAAAAACTTGAGTTAATAATTGATCAAGGAAGTATCTATTGTTTCTCTATTGTGCTTTGTGCTAGAGACGAAAAGATGATATGCTATCTGAGATCTCATTGCATGGGGATAAAGTGTGGGAGATGGGGGGGCAATTGTGTAAGCTGATTGTTGTTTAGTCATTAAGTTATGTTTGGCTCTTTTGTGACCCCATGGACTGCAGAGTGTCAGGATTCTCTGAACATGGAATTCTCCAGGCAAGAATACTAGAGTGGTTTACCACTTCCTTCTTCAGGGGATCTTCCTGACCCAGGAGTTGAATCTGTATGTCCTGCATTGGCCAGAAAATTGTTTACCACTGAGCCACCAGGGAAGCCCATGTAAGCTGATAATGATAATAAAATACTTATGCAGCAGATGCTATAAATAAGGTTTTACCAGAAGGTTAGGGGAGCAAACAATATGGAATAATTAACT
This sequence comes from Oryx dammah, assembly GCF_014754425.2. Taxonomy (NCBI): domain Eukaryota; kingdom Metazoa; phylum Chordata; class Mammalia; order Artiodactyla; family Bovidae; genus Oryx; species Oryx dammah. The sequence goes on from NW_024070207.1 coordinate 9,016,040, forward strand.
CTATCTGAGCATATGTAGAGATTTCAGACAGAGTGCATTTGAGATGAGTCTTGAGGGGTGAGTAGATATTTGCCTATGCAGAGAAGGGGAGAAAGGAAGAAGTGCTTTCCTAGGAGAGGGAGCCACCTGTGCAAAGGTGGATGTCACCCAAAAAAGCACAGCATGCTCAGAGAACAGTAAGTTCAGTATGGCTGGAGTTTGGGAGATGAAAAGACATGGTGAGGAGTTCTCATACAGAGAGAACAGACATGGGGAAAATCAAGCCATAAAGTGTTACTGCATTAATGGCAGAAGTATTTATGGGATGGAGTGAAGGGATGGATGAAGTGAGCCCTATCTGGTCATATCAGGAAGGCTCCCTAGAGGAAATATTCTTGAGGTGAGTCATGAAAGAGAAATTGGATTGTCATTAGACAGAGAAGATAAAACAAAAAAGGAACATTCCAAACAGCAGAAAATCAAATGTATGGCACAGATCAGAGTACAGGTAGGTGCCTTGTTGGGGAGTACCAGAGGAGGCTGTGGCCAGATAGGGTCATGGCTTGAATGATAAGCAGAGAATTCTAGGCATTATCTTATAGACAATACGGAGGTACTGAAGATTTTCAGCAGGGGAGTGACACAACCAGATTTGCATTTTAGTAGGAGCCCTCTGTCTTCCTTGTGGAGTGAGTCTCCCAAAGGAAGAATCCATTTAGAAGCTGTCAAAACAGGCAGGCAGTTGCAGGGAGGAGGGAGCAGAGAATATGACATTGAGATACATTGAAGAGGTAAAACACAGTGGATTCGGTGATCACTTGGATATGAAGAGTGAGAGAGGTGAAGGAGTTAAAGGCTTATAATGGTCCAAAAGCTGGATGAATAATGTTGCCAACAGCAGGAGGAGAAAACAGAAGAAGCAAATTTGGTGTGGTAGGGGTGTGAGGTCAGTGTTCTATAATAAGCTATTCTTGAGACATGTTCAGCTTTTGAAGTCAACAGCTAAGACAAGAGTGAAAAAAGTTAAATGTACCAAACCAATTGACAGTTTGGTGAATGTACACATGTCTGATTAGGATGGGTGGCTAAGACAATGCTTGCAGGTGATATAAGTGGTATCTTTTAGTGCTGGGCAAAGATGTGCAAACTTTGATCCAATAGCAAGAAGTGAACATCTCTCTTTTTTTAAACTTTTTAATTTTTATTGGAGTATAGCTGATTAACAATATTGTGATAGTTTCAGATGGACAGTAGAGGGACTCAGCCACACATAGACATGTATCCATTCTCTCCCAAACTCCCCTCCCATCCAGGCTGCCACATAACTTGGAGCAGAGTTCCCTGTGCTCCACAGTAGGTCCATGTTGGTTATCCATTTTAAATATAGCAGTGTATACATGTCCAAACTCCCAAACTATCCCTTCCCCCATCCTTTTCCCTGGCAACTGTAAGTTTGTTATTGAAGTCTGTGAATCTGTTTCTGTTTTGTAAATAAGTTCATTTGTATTATGTCCTTTTAGATCCTACATATAAGGGATGATTCCTGATATTGCTGATTAAATAGCCATCATTTTTAGTTTCTACTTCAGTGGTTCCCAACATAAGGGCCCCTTCTTAAAGATAAAAAAAAAAAATCTCACTTCACCCACTCACACCTACAAAGGAGCTGTACTTTTAGTACTTACAGAGTGAGAAAAACACTTATACATTTAAAGATCTGTGGACTCCTTGAACTAAGCTACCCTTCCCTCCTCCTCATGGGTCCATGGTCCAAAAACTGGGGACTATTACAGATCACACAAATGCAAGAACTTACAGTCTGAAGGATGTTTTATTGTGATCAAAGTCCCTAGAGATCACACAGCTACATAATTCCTCATCCCTAAAGAGATTACCCCAAAGAATGATTGAAAAGATGGCTCCTCTCTGATCCAACACCAATATGAAAGAATTAATCACTAAGACTTCCCTGGTGGTCCAGTGGTTAAGAATCCATCTGCCAGTGCAGGGGACACGGGTTCGATCCCTGATCCAGGAAGATTCTGTGTGCCACGGAGCAACAAAGCCTATGTGCCACAACTACTGAGACTGTGCTCTAGAGCCCACAGGCCACAATTACTGAGCCCCTGTGCTGCGACTGCTGAAGCCTGAGCGCCCGAGAGCCCATGTTCCACAACAAGAGTAAGTTTGTGTGCTCAGCCATATCTGACTCTTTGTGGCCCCATGGACTATAGCCCACCAGGCTCCTCTGCCCATGGAATTTTCCAGGCAAGAGTACTGGAGTGAAGTGCCATTTCCTACTCCAGGGCATCTTCTAGACTCAGGGATTGAACTCGAGTTTCTAGCATCTCTTGCATTGATAAGTGGATTCTTTTCCATTAGCAACACCTGGGAAACCCACAAGAGGAGCTACCGTAACGAGAAGCCCAAGTACCTAAATTAGAGACTAGCCCCTACTTGCCACAACAACTAGAGAAAGCCCACACTCAGCAATGAAGATCCAGTGCAGCCAAGAAACAATTAATTAAATTAAAAAATTAATCACTCAGATAAAAAATGAAGTATTGCTATGGACATATTCTAAGTATGAAGGCTACAAAAGTTTTGCTTTCAGACCTCTTTTTACATTAACATTTAAAATTTTTGCTGATTATATAAGCAATACCTGTTCTTTATAGAAAAATGGAAAATACAGAAAATCAAAACTGAAAATAAAAATGACCTATACTACTACTATCCAGAGGTAGCCAGCCATTACTAACAGGTATGAATCCTTACAGTAGTTTTTCTGTGAAAAATATATACTTGCACTTTGGAAATAACATTGTCATCATATTATTTATATATTAATTATATAGTTATAATTTATATCATGCTTTTTAAATTTGCCATTTATATCAGGATCAGTTTAAAATTTCATTAGCTATTCCTCTAACATATGACTTTTAATGGTTGCAAAGGTTATAGAGTTCTGTGGTTGAGGCCATGGGCTTTGGCGTCAGATAGACCTAGGGTCAAACTCACTCTATTCAACCTATTAGCAGTGTGGCCTGGGAGCAATTAACCTCTCTGAGCTTCAGGGCCCTCATCTGTAAAATGGGGATGACTGCCCTTGTAGTCTTGTTCTAATAATTAAAAATTATTAATGTATTTAAATAACTTAGCACAGTGTCTGGCAATAGTACACTATTCAATAAATGTTAGCTTTAATCATTGTTGTATAATATTCCATGGAATGGATAAAGCATAATTTATTTTAACAGTAAAACATGTCACACTGCAGTTTGTAGCCTTGTGCATATTTGTGATTCTTAAGATAATTTTGTAGAAGGGAGAGTTTGGGAGAGTTTCTGGATTAAAAGGCATGAACCAATTTCAGACTTGTATTAATAATGAAAGTGAAAGTCTCTCAGTTGTGTCCGACTCTTTGTGACCCATGGACTGTACAGTCCATGGAATTCTGCAGGCCAGAATACTGGAGTGGGTAGTCTTTCCCTTTTCCAGGGGATCTTTCCAACCCAGGTCTCCCTCATTGCAGGCAGATTCTTTACCAACTGAGCTATCAGGGAAGCCCTGTATTAATAATACATCCTTCTAAATTGCCCTAACAAAAATTAGATATCTTTATACCACCCTCAACAACCTATGAGAGAGCCTGTTTCCCAGCACACTTGCCAACAGTGAGTATTCTTTTTTTTTAAATATCTTTGCCAATTTTGTAAGTGAAGATGGCATCTTGAGAATTACTTTGTATTTCCTTAGTTACTTGAAATGCTTAACTTTTTCCTTACATTTTTAGTGGCCAGTTGTATTTCTTTTTTCATAAACTCTTTTTCTCTTTTGAGGTTCACCTCTCTACAGATTAAATTCCTTCCTTCATATTCTCCCCTACTGACCTGATATAAGTTTGATGCTTCACAAAATAACAAATCCAGGTATCAGGGAATTCAGATTTTCTAATCCCAATGCCGGCAAAAAAGGAATAAACTCTTTCTCGTCCTGGCATGACTATCCTCTGCTCTTTTCAGACTGTGCCATTGACTGTGACTTCAAGTCATTTCACCTCCTAGACCTTGATTTGCTAAAATGTTAATGGTTAACAGTTGCCACACATCAAAATGTTTGCTGTTTTAGTAGAACATACTTTTGTAGCCTGCTGTACTGTCTTTCTTGGTCCTCAAAGGACCCAACCAGAATTATGATTCCATCTGACAGATGAAGAAGCTGAGACCCAAGTGAACCTGGACCTCCTGACTTCTGGCCAGTGCTCTTTGTTCTACATAAAGATTCTTCTTTCTGCCTCTTTATTTATCTCCATTCTGTCCTAATTACCACCTGTACATATTGATTCTCTTCCTACTCCTCCTTTTAACTTGCTGAAGGTGAGGAATTGGAGATGAATCTGAATTGGTCCCCAAATGGCCAAGTGTAGAAAATAAGACATGTAAACACAAAAAGTATCACTTAAGGGAGAAATGATTCATACCTTCTGCAGGACACAGACATCAAGTTATGAGAGGTCACAGAGCAGGAACTGTTCCTTTCAAATTGAAGGGATTTAGGATGTATTTATGGAAGAGATGTTTTTGAGCTAAGGTGAGAGAGGAAGATTTGGATGTATAAAGTAGTATGGAGGATGCTTTTGGAGTAGAATTCATTCATCTGTGCTCTCCCCAGGGATCCTGCTAGATACCCAACTGTGACTTTTTCCTACTAGGAATACTCTTTTCCTAATTCTCAAAACCACACACAGGCCCTTCCAGGAGGATTCAGCATGAGACATTGTTTAACTTGGGCAGAGATAAAAGCTTTAAAAACATGTGGGGGAATACCAGGATTTCAGCATGAAAGCAAGATTGTCGGCTAGTGGAGGACAAGATTCATGCCCATTATTAATTTCTACTCCACACATTTTTAAACACAGAGCCAGACACAGAGCAGGTACTCAGTGAATGTCTCCTGACTTGATTTTTTAAAAGGGAAGTTTAGTTGGTTTTCAATATTACATTAGTTTCAGGTCTGCTGCTGCTACTGCTGAGTCGCTTCAGTCATGTCCAACTCTGTGCGACCCCATAGACGGCAGCCCACCAGGCTTCGCCATCCCTGGGATTCTCCAGGCAAGAATACTGGAGTGGGTCGCCATTGCCTTCTCCAAGTTTCAGGTATACAACATGGTAATTTAGTATTTTTATCAATTATCCTCCATTTAAAGTTATTATCAACTAATGGCTATGTTCTTTGTGCTGTACAATATATCCTTGTTGATTATTTTATGCATATGTGCTTCCCTGGTGGCTCAGAGGTTAAAGCATCTGCCTCCAATGTGGGAGACCTGGGTTCGATCCCTGGGTAGGGAAGATCCCCTGGAAAAAGAAATGGCCACCCACTCCAGTACTCTTGCCTGGAGAATCCCATGAACGGAGGAACCTGGTAGGCTACAGTCCACGGGGTCGCAAAGAGTCAGACATGACTGAGCAACTTCACCTTCATGCATAGACAAGTACTATGTGAAATCTAAAAAATAAAACAAACAAGTATACATAACAAAACTAAAACAGATTCCCGAGATTCACAGATATAGAAAATGCTAGTGGTTACCAGTGGGGAAAGGGAATAAGGAAGGGACACAAATTGACTTGATGTATTGAATTGAACTGCAATTAGGTAACTGTACAGCCCCTCAATTTTGTAGGTACAAATTCCAGGGAACATGAAGGGAAAGGCTTTGGATATACACATTTCTTGTGTTTGTGTGAAATGATGTATACAGAACGTTAGCATTTGAAGCAAGGCTTGAAATGAAAAAAAAAAAAAAAACAACAAACTGCAAATGACCTAAATGTCCATTACTTGGGGATTTGTTAAATAAATGATGGTGTATGCATACAATGGAATTCTATATAGCTATTAAAACCAGAATTAAGAACTCTTTATGCTCCAATATAGAATGATCTCTTGAGGTAAAGTTTTAAGTAAAAAGGAAATAAGAAAAAAGCTGTTAGTTTAATCTGTTTTAAAACAAAACATGTGCTTATATATACAATAAAATACTTTTGGAAATATACAAAAGAACCTGTTAACGTCGATTGCCTTTGGAGAAGGGAACCAAGTGGCTACTAAACAGACATGGGAGAATTCCTTCCACTCTTTTGAGATTTTTTCCCCTTATTTTCTCTCTTTTTAAAACTGAGAAATATAACTTACAAAAAGTACATAAAATATGTGTGTAAAATGTATTGAATTATTACAAAGCAAATCCCCATGTAATCACTGCTTGGGTCGAGAAATAGAATAATTATTTACATCCACAAAAGCCCTGTGTCACTGGGACTTCCCTGGTGGAGCACTGGATAGGAGTCTGCCTGCCAATGTAGGGAACACAGGTTCAGTCCCTGGTCTGGGAAGATTTCACATGCCGCAAAGCAACTAAGCCCGCATGCCCCAACTACGGAGCTCGAGTGCTGCAACTCCTGAAGCCCGCACACCTAGAGCCTCTGCTCTGCAACAAGAGAAGCACTGCAAAAAGAAGCCTGTGCACCACAACTAGAGAGTGGCCCCCACTCACTGCAACTAGAGAAAGTCTGTGCAAAAGCAACAAGGACCCCACGCAGCCAAAAATAAAGAAAGTTAAAAACCCCTGTGTCACCAATAGGAGATATAGTTTTCACTGAATATCCTTTTGTATCTTTGGAATTTTGAAGTGTGTGAATACATTAGCTATTTAACAGCTACTTTCTCCCTTCTTTCCCACTCCTCACCAAAGTGCCATAGACATCGTCAACTGTTTTATGGAAAGGTTGATATAGCAGCTTTTCCATAGCCAAAAAGCAGTAACAGTTAAAATTTACTTTATTCTACATTTTACATATATTAATTAATCAGTCTACATACAGGAAGTCATGGAATCCTCAGGACAATCTTATGAAGTAGTTACTACTGCTGTCTATATTGTGCAGATAAGAACATGGAGGCACACAGGAATAAGTAACTTGTTCAAAGTGATATTGTGACTATGAGGTAGGGAACTGGGATTTATATCCAGGCTGGTGTGTCCCAGAATACAAGTTCTTTACTGCTACACTCTTCTGCCTTTGTAAATTCTAGAACTCGGGCTCTGAGGCACTGTGGTCACCGACACTTAGCAAGTAGAGAAAATTCGTGGCTCTGGGCCACCAGCTGGGAGCCCAAGGGCTGACTCAGACATGCCATTATCCAGGCAAAGACACAAGCAATTAAGAATGGACAGGATGCAGTGGGTCTGGGGTATCACCCAGCTGGCAAATCTTACAGACCATTTAAATGACCTTCCTAGGGCATCTGGGAAGTAAACTGCTGGTCAACTCTCCCAGTCTGACCTCAGAGCTTCCCCAGTGCCTAAGAGCTAGGTAAATATATTTTGAATGAATGAATAAACTCTTTCTACCTATAAACTGGGAAAGTTTAGGAACCTATCCTACAGAAATATCTGCAGAAGTGGATGAGGGTATCTGCTGCAGTTTTGGTTGCAATAGCAAGACTGCAATCAACTCGGATGTCCATCAACAAGGGACTAGTTAAGTAGACTGTGTCGGAGAGGTGGCACAGCCTGACAGTGAAGGGTGTGGGCTCTGAGCCAGCACACTTGAGTTTCCATCCTGGCTTCTCGACCTATTAGTGCGGGTTTGGACAAGATCCCTGACTTCATATTTCAGTCCCTGCATCTGTGAAACAAGAATAACAGAAAGACGTACTTCATGGCCTTGTTGTAAGGACTTAATTCATAGTTACCATCTAGCAAGCACTCAAATCTTTTCTCTTATTGCAGTCACTCATGCTATGAAGTGACAGGGGCTTCGCTGATAGCTCAGGCAGTAAAGAATCTGCCTGCAGTGCAGGAGACCTGGGTTTGATCTCTGGGTCAGGAAGATCCCCTGGAGGAGGGCATGGCAACCCACTCCAGTATTCTTACCTAGAAAATCCCATGGACAGAGGAGCTTGGTAGGCTACAGTCCATGGGGTCAAAAGAGTCAGATACAACTTAGTGACTAAACCACCATGCTATGAAATATTACGTAGCTATTAAAAAAGGAGGTAGGTCTGTACCCACTGATTTGAACAGATGCCAGAGATATGTGTTTTAGGTTTTAAAACAGTTTCAGAGTGAATGTATCTAGTATAACTTTAATTTTGTAAAAAAAAAAAAACAACCTAAAACAAAAACATGAAAAATATCTTCTTTCTGTGTATGCACAGAAAGGAAGCCTACAAGGATACACAATTGTTCAGTGACATTTCTTCTGGAGAGTTGTATTAAGGGGACTCTCATGTTGAGTTTATACACTTTGTGTGTTTGTGTGTATAAAGTTTTTTATAACAAGGATTTATTGTTCTTGGATAAAAATAAATAGGGAGGCTCAGGAAAGAACAAGGCAGTGAAAAGAAGCCCCTTTTTTGTGAGTACAGATTCTTCTCTCCAACCCAAGGTAGCACTGCACGATGGCCCCCCTCTCACAGCACTGCCTTTCTACCCGACAGCATGGCACTAGGATATGAGACACATTTCATCTGCACCAAACCTTATTATGTGTTCCTAAAATACTTCCCGCAATGCAGCCAAAACCCAAGTTTCTGCTTCAGATGCTCTCACCTAATGAATAAATCATGGGCCACAGATTGTCAAGCTGGTAGAGACCTTAGAGATTATCTAGGCCAACCCCCTCATTTACAAATGGAAACAATGAAATGTGTTTCTGAGAAGGTAGCTGTCAAGCCATTTCGAGAAAGAAAATTTCTTTTCCATTGGAAAAAAGTCAGAGATGCATCCTTATGAGGACAATTTTATTATAAAAACCAATTAATAAACAAACTTCTGGTTACCAACAGGGAAAGGGGGAAGGGATAAATTAGGAACTTGGGATTAACACATACACACCTATATATAAAATAGGTGGTCAACAAGGACCTACTTATAGCACAAGGAACTATACTCAGTATCCTATAATAAGCCATAATGGAAAAGAATATGAATACATATGCATATGTGTGTATATAACTAAATCACTATGCTGTACGCCTGAAACTAAAACAAGATTGTCAATCAACTATACTCCAATTAAAAAAAGAAGAAAGAAAACCAAATGAAATAAAAGATATAGGAATTGGAAAGGAAAAAAGAAACAATTAATGCAATGTATCTGAAACCTTTACACACTGCTGGTGGGAGTATAAATTATTAACCATTTTGGAGAACAAACTGACAGTATCTCCCCAAAGTGAAGATTCTCATATCCCGTGACAGGACAATTGCCTTCTAAATATACACCCAATAGCAATAGTCACATAAGAATAGCTCCTCAGAAAAAAAAAACAAAGAAGAATATCTCCTCAGAAATGATCATAGTAGCCCTAATTGTGAGCCCCAAACTGGAAACAGCCTAAATGTCCATCAACTGCACAATGGATAAATAAATCATGGCATATTTCTTAAATGGAATGCTATATAATAGTGAAAAGTGAATGAACCAGAGCCACATGTCACAATGTGGATGAATTTCACAAATATAACATTGAATAGAAAAAAAAACAAATTGAAGAAGGATACATACCATTGTTATACATTTTAAAAATATAAAGCAGTGGCATATGGTGCTTAAAGACATATACAGTACAAATATAAATAAATGCATGAGAGGAACTTTGATCACAGAAGATAGACAGGGGATTTCAAGTCTATTGGTGATGTTTTTTCCTTAAGCTGCTGCTGCTGCTGCTAAGTCACTTCAGTCGTGTCTGACTCTGTGCGACCCCATAGACGGCAGCCCACCAGGCTCCCCCGTCCCTGGGGGGACGGACAAGAACACTGGAGTGGGTTGCCATTTCCTTCTCCAATGCATGAAAGTGAAAAGTGAAAGTGAAGTCGCTCAGTCGTGTCCAACTCTTTGCGACCCCATGGACCACAGCCTACCAGGCTCCTCCGTCCATGGGATTTTCCACGCAAGAGTACTGGAGTAGGGTGCCATCGCCTTCTCCCTTTTCTTAAGCTAGGTGGTGAATATCCTGATTTTTGTTATTCTTTACATCTCTTTGAATGCCCCCAAAATTTCTAGCACATTGTTTTAAAAATGCAGCAAATCACATGCTGAAAGGGAAATTCAGAATTTTCAGATACAACAAACAACGAAAGAAATCTGTAAGGTACAAATGTCTCACTAAAAATGACAGGATCGTTCCTTCAACCTGCTTCTTTTCCAGGGACTATTTTCACAGAACAGAAACTGCTGCCTGTGTGCTCAGTCGTGTCCGACTCTTTGCGACCCCATGGATTGTAACCCACCAGGCTCCTCTGTCCATGGGATCTCCCAGGCAAGAATACTGGAGTGGGTTGCCGTGCCCTTCTCCAAGGGATCTATCTGACCCAGGGATTGAACATGAGTCTCCTGCATTGCAAATGGATGCTTCACCACTGAGCCACCAGGGAAGCCCAGGGAACCTGCTAAAGGACAGAAATTGGGCATAAAGGACTGAGAATCAGGATATATGGGTTCCACTCTCTCAGATACTCAAAAAGAACAATTTCATTAACCTCTCAAATTTTCACCCTTCAAAATGTGGTGCTGGATTAGATGATTTTACAAGTTTTTTTCCATATGTCAATTTATTCGAGGATTTTTTTTTTTTTGAGCAGCAATTCCTAACACTGTGTGTGCAAGATACAAAAATTTTTCCATGGAGAAAAGAGGTCCTTGATCAAATCTATGTGGATTTCACTGGGTTGAACAGAATTAAACAGATTTCTTTACAGCAGTACTTCTCAGAGCCTTTAATACACTTACATACATGATGACTCTCCAAAAGGAGAATTCAGTTATGAAGCATTTTCAAAAAAAGAAAAAGATTGGACCATGGAATACACCCCACCCCCCACCACAACTCCTTATTTTAAAACAGAATCTATTAACATTCTCTGCAAACAGTGTTCTGTGGAACATCGGTGGTTTGGTAAATGTCATCCTAGAAGGATTTATCTCACTTGCTTTTTCAGTCGCTGATGTGTGTTAGAAGAATCTTTCCTAAGACAGGAATGTAGTTTCCTAGTTTAACTTCCAGAATGGGTTTCCTGTGAATGTCCCTGACCAGTGTAGAAGGCTGTCTTCTCAGGCTTCATTAGTGAGAGCCTATCCTCTCTGACTGTTCATGGGGCTCTCAAGGCAAGAATGCTGAAGTGGTTTGCCATTCCATTCTTCCTTTGCAGGAGAAGGGGATGACAAATGATGAGATGGTTGAATGGCATCACCCACTCAATGGACATGAGTTTGAGCAAACTCTGAAAGATAGTGAAGGACAGGGAAGCTTGGTGTGCTGGAGTCCATGGGGTCGCAGAGAATCAGACATGACTGAGGGACTGAACAACAAATCCTCTCTGACACTGTGGCAGATTTCACATCAGAAACTTTTGTACGTCTGTGGTTAGAAGTGCTTCCTGAATGGCCCCTCTGTGCTTGGCTCTTGGACCTTTGCTAACTTCGCTGCTTTGAGCCGTGCTCCCACCTTTGGGTGACGGTAGAGCTGAAGTGTGCTCAGACCCAGAGTTCAGGCTGAATGCCTAGGGGACAAGTCTCGTGGGAAGAGGAGCCCTGTCCAAATGCCCTCATTGTACGGCACTGGTTTACAGGAGGCAGAACTGCAGAGTCGAGGCCAGCCCACCCAGGAAAAGAGGGCCTCTTTTCTTCTTTCAGGGATAGGACACTTATCACTTCCACTGGCAGCACTGCCTTTTGGGGGGAGGGTTCCTTGGATGGTCCCAGGGTTTTCTGGAACCATCTCCCCATCCTAAGCCCAGAGAGGAAATCTCCTGAGGTTTGTGGCCCCCACTAGGCCTTTTAAAAGGTGTCAATGTATGGCAAAACCAATACAGTACTGTAAAGTAAAATAAAGTAAAAATAAAAATTAAAAAATAAATAAATAAAATAAAAATTGGATGGAAATATATAAAAAAATAAAAAAAAATAAAAGGTGATTTACCTGAGGGCCTTTAATCTAGAAACAAGAATTCCATTTGGAAAAGTCAGGCGCTAAGGTGGACGAGACAGAGAGGTTTTTTTTAAAAGGCTTTTTTTCTTTTGAACAATCAAAAAGAAAACATAAGAGAAAAGTATGTTCGTTTCCAGGCTGTGGGAGCTACCCTTCCTCTCTCTCTACCTCGCTCCACCCCAGCCTGACCCAGCCCCGGCTACCGCCTGGGACCCAATCCCTCTGAGGCCTGGCTCTTCCTACCAAAAAAGAACAAGGTAAGTCTTAACCCACACAGTCTCAGGGCCACTTACCAGGCTGGGGCACAGGGCCTGAAGCCGGGGAAGGCTAAGGAGAAGAGAAGGAACAGGGTGTTCGATTCCAGGAGAGGTGAGCCTGGTTTCAAAGCTCTCCAAGCTCCACTCTCAAGAGTGGAGAGATGCCTCCTGGTTACAAGGGGGTAGAAAGGAAATCAAGGGGAGCAGCCAGGAGGAAAACTGCAAGAGGGGAAGCTGGACTGAGCCAGGAAGTAAATGCAGAGATTAGGATGTGCCTTCAACCCCAGCCTCCTAGGTCAGAGCCTAGTTTGCTCCAAGGAAGCGCTCCTGTGTCCTGTCTGCTGGCCAGACAATCATTTGTTCAGGGGACCTGCTCTGAGGTCCCATGTTTCCTCTGTCCTCCCTTTTCAGCCAATGCTTTCTACACCCCTTCCCTTCCCTCCCACCAGGAGATCCATCCATGGACAAAAAGCCTGTCATTGAGAAGAGACATAAATAAATAAACAAATGAGTTAATAAATAAATACCCCTCTCCTCTCAAAGCAGCAAACTGTGGACCTTCCTCTTATTCATTTTCAGACCCTACTTGCTCAAATTGGCTGGAGTTTCTATTCCTGGGCATTTTTTTTTCTTTCTATGAATCCAAGCGGTAGCTACTTCATTGTGGGCATTTTTTAATGTAAGTCTTCCCCCAAAGGCACAAGCAGATGGCTGGCAGGCAGGTGCATACACACACACACACACACAGAGACACACACACAGACACACAGAGTACCTCTGGAGCTTCCCCTCCTTCAGTCATTCCCCCTGTGGGCTGAAAAAGGGCGAGGCTCAGAAATCATTTCTCTGTGGCCTACCTTCTGATTCCGGCAGGTCTGAGGATCAGGCGGCAACTAGGAGCTGGGTGGCTGGAGCTGGGCTGCTTCTGTGAATCAGCAAAGAAGTCCCTGAGACAGGAATGCCGACAGCTGCTGTATGCACACTCTCCCTCCGTCTCTCCCACCTCCCTGTCCTCCTTCTGCCCCTCCTCCCCTCTTTCAGAGCCGCTCTGTGTTGCTATGCAATCATATCATTGGCACTAATAGCATCTATCCGACCTCAGGCAAAGATACCCTTGACCAGGCAGATGCAGGAAGAGCAAGGACAGTTTTGTGAAACTATCAGAGCCTTGGCGGCTCTCGGAGATTTCAGTTCATTAGAAGCTGAAGAGGAAAGCGGAAGAGGCTGAGAGGCAGAGGGGGAGAGGCTTCCACTGGGGAGGAGGAGACAAAAGAGGCTGGGAGATCAATACAAGCTGCTGAGCCAGGAGCCTGGGCCCCAACTTCCACAGATCGAGCTCAGAGCCAAAGCCAACTTCAGAGCCAGCAGCTGGCATGATCCCTTGGTAGCCAGTCCAGGATTCAGTTTCTGTGTTGGAGGTTGAAACACTCTGCTCTAGAATTGTCACTGGTACCCAAGGTAGAGTCTTGGGCCCAGGGCAGTCTGCCAGTCACCCGTTAAGTTCCATCCTCACCTCCTCTTAGATCTAAAGGTGGAGAAATCCTTGCCCATGAGGAGAGCAAAATGCACCCTAAATGATTTGAGAAAACACAGCTCCTTCGTGCCTCCACTCAGCCACTACCCCAGTCCCTCTCCTTCCTTCTGTCCATACTAGGCTTTACTCTTTTAGCTGTCACCTCTGTTTAAGAGAAAAGGGTATGAATGCCAAACACATTGCCAGACATGGGAGAAACAACTGAAGAGATGGAGACAGTTATGTCCCTTTATAGGGTGCCCAGAGCACAGTACACTAACTCAATAAAGATTTACTGAATGAGTAAATGGGGTGGATGGATGGATCAATGGCAGTCAGAAGGCCCCCACCCAAATCCTCTTACACAAACACACTCATACTTAAAGCTCCCGTAGCTCCAGACCAGGGCAAAGAATAAGAGAAGCATTCTTCTTTCCTCTCTTCATTTCTGAGAACAGGGTGTGTATGACAGGGAGAAACAGATTGGTTTGGGGGTGGGTTGCTTAATTTCACTCATTTGCCTGTAAGAACTTTATAAGCTCTGATGGCACTGCAATTTAGAAGAGAATACACTTCCTGGCTCAAAGGACTTGGCACTAGTGTTGACAAAGTTTCCACAAAGACTGAGAATTAATACCATTATTATGATTGTTAGAGAAAACTCTCAGATAGGAAATAACTAACTGATGTGTGTGTTTTCTTTTGAGATAAAATGTTAAAAACTTAAGCTGCTGGTGTCAATGAAAGATTAGCCATAAGGCTGGATCTCTTTAAAACAAACAAACAAAATTGGAACCAACTGCTCCCTCCACCAAACAAGGCTTTCAGAGCTGAATGAGTGACCCCTCCTGCCTGGCTAAAACAGCAGCAGCCAGGCCCCCATGCCAGCGCAGAAAAGGCCTTTGATTTCTGAAGGGTTTTTGGAAGCACATCCCAGCTTCTCAACCTACATACCCCCGACAGAGCATTTCTGAGCTCCCCAGCCTTGCCCTGCCTGGCCCCAGTCTTAGCCCTGCCAGCATGCAGGTTTTCTCAGCACCATCCTGACCCAGGGCCCCAAGAGCCCTTTACACCTGACTTGGAATGACTTAGGGATAAGGGGAGTTGGCTAGAAGAAAGATTAGAGAAACACTCTGAGAAACTGTTGGGTTGGCACAGTGCAGAGCACACACCAAACACATGCAACCTAACTTTAATCTCACCCCTGGCACCAGTAGGCTGGTGGGTCAATCCAAAGCCGAGCTTAGATCTAGAAGGAGGAAGGAGAATGAACTGGATGGGATACTTGTTCCCCAACTTGACTGCACTTGGAACTGCCCAAATCACTGTAAGCACTCAGAATCCTTCTTCATTTTTCTATCTCTAGAGAAAACATTCAGGTAGCAGATACAAAAAGACAGTACCAGAGTCCAGGAAAATAAACCCATAGAGTTTCTTTCACGGGATACAACAAAATCTTTCCCCAGATCTCCTTCCCACTGACCCAATCATCATGGAATCATTGTTCCTTTACTTCAGGCACTCAGACCTCCTGTGAAAAATGAGGATATTACCATGAGACAAAAAACATTAAAGTATTATCAGCGACCAACAATTAAGATTTAATTATTAGATTATAATAATGGTTAACATTATTGAGAATTTACTTCAGGCTAGGCACTGTTCAAAGTGCTTTGCATACGTTATTAGCTCATTTCATCCACATAGTAGATTAAAAATAGGTTCTATTATTCACCCCACTTTACAGATAAAGCTCTATAACATGGTGAGGTTACATGACTTGCCCAAGGTCACACAGCCATGCATTATGGAGCTAAGACTTACACTAGATCTCTCTGGGCAATGCCCGCATTTTTAACCATGATGCTATATTGCCTGAATGTATGTTCTAGTGGCCTGATCAGATGTCAAACCTAGGTAGGTCATTGAGACAACTGTGACTAGGACAAAGTCCCTGGATAGTTTTTCTAATCTTTTGTGCCTTTCTCAAGCTATTTTCTCTACTCAAAATGTCTACCTTCCCTTTAGAGGTCAAAAACACAAAGTCCCAAGTGAGCAGACTCCACACAAATTTTGATTAAAACTGAATGGAGTATGAAAGGGAAAAGACAAGTGACCTTGAGATGAGGTGGATCGCTCCAGTTTGCTATAGTTCCCACACGGCCCACTGTACTCTGCTGCTGCTAAGTCGCTTCAGTCATGTCCGACTCTGTGCGACCCCATAGACGGTAGCCCACCAGGCTCCCCCCGTCCCTGGGATTCTCCATGCAAGAACACTGGAGTAGGTTGCCATTTCCTTCTCCAATGCATGAAAGTGAAAAGTGAAAGTGAATTCACTCAGTCGTGTCCGACTCTTAGCGACCCCATGGACTGCAGCCCACCAGGCTCCTCCATCCATGGGATTTTTTAGGCAAGAGGACTGGAGTGGGGTGCCATTGCCTTCTCCGCACTGTACTCTAGTCATTTATATTTCCTGTTTAGCTCCTGTGGTTTTTCAGTGGGTGCCACCTCATAGGTTACCCAAGGTGCACTCTTTACTGTGGTAATTTGGGGGTATTTGGAGGAGGACTGTTTGATTTTTGTTTCCTGGAGGGTGTTGAGATAGTCTCTATAGTTGTCTCTCAGGAGAGGTAACATCTTTGCTTGAACATTGCAATTCGAGAGAAAATTTCACTCTGACATTTAAATCCCATGCATGCTCAGCTGCTCAGTCACATCCAACTCTTTGTGACCCCATGAGCTATAGCCCACCAGGCTCCTCTGTCCATGGGATTTCCAAAGCAAGAATACTGGAGTGGGTTGCCATACCCAGGGATCGAACTTGAGTCTCCTGCATTGCAGGTGAATGCTTTACCCCTGAGCCACCGGGGAAGCCCATTTAAATCCCAGGGACACTCGTTTTCACCCAAGCGACATTTGGACAAAGCAAGCACACAGGCTAGCTTCAACTATTTTTCTGAGGAGGACAAGGAAAGATCAAAGGACATCAGGTCACAAGCTTTGATTGTAGCTCCACCCTGGTAACCTGTAGGAGGATGTTTGAGACCCATCCTAGTATCACTGAGCAGGACTTTGCTCAGTGGACAAGGATAGGTGGGGCATTTCAGGCAGAGATAAAACATGTGCAAAGTTACAAAGCTGACATAGCACTGCTTGCTAAGGGATTGTAAGTACTAGAGCACTAAGCTAGGATGGGGTTGCTGGTGGGAAGCAGCAGGGAGTGGCAGATGAAGCTTTGCAAGCACACATGAAGGGTCTAGGGTCATCTGTGTTTTTGTGTTTTTTTCAAGTAGTGAAGTGGAATGGTCAGATTTATGTTTTAGAAGTATTACTATCATTCTAACGGCTTCCATGGAAAAGACAAGTTTTTACATTGAAGTATAGCTGATTTACAATATTAGTTTCATGTGTACAACATAGCGACTCAATTTCTTTTATAGATTATACTCCATTTAGAGTTATTACAAAATAATGGCTATATTTCCCTGTGCTGGAAAATATATCCTTGTTGCTTATTTATTATATATGTAGTGGGTTGTGTCTCCTAATCCTCTACCCCTATCTCACTCCTCCTACCTCCTCACTGATAAATACTAGTTTCTTCTTTATAGTTGTGAATCTATATCTGATTTGCTATATTCACTAGTTTGTTGTATATTTTAGATTCAACATATAAGTGACATCACACAATATTTGCCTTTCTCCATCTGACCTATTTTACTTAGTACAGTACTGTCCAGGTCAATTCATGTTTCTGCAAATGGCAAAATCTCACTCTTTTTATAACTGAGTAATATTCCATTGTATATACACCTTCTTTATCCATTCATCTGTTCATAAGCACTTAGATTGCTTCCATATCTTGATTATTATAAATACTGCTGCTATGAACATAAGGGTGTATGTTCTGATTAGTGTTTGTTTTTTTTCCTTTTGGTTATATACATAGGAGTGGATTGCTGGATCATATTGTAGTTCTAGTTTTAGGCTTTTGAGGACCCTCCATGCTGTTCTCTATAGTGGTTGCATCAATTTAGAATCCCACCAACAATGTCTTAAGATTCCCTTTTCTCCATATCCTTGCCAACATTTGTGAAGAACAATTATTGAGTGCTTGCTGCATACTAGATCTGTGCTAGAACTCAGGAGCACAGAGAAAATTTGGAAACTACCTTCAGGTTGCTCATAGCCTAATGGGTGAAACAACTAATTAAACAGAAATACAGTCGACTGCAATGAAGGATGAATTGGAGGGGAGGAATGCTGGAAGCTTGAATACTTGGTAGGAGGCAGTTGTAGTACTCATCTGATGAGGACCTGAAAACAGAGCAGTTGGTAGTGAGGATGGAACAGTGCCCCCATCCCTAATGGATCTTCCTCATATTATCCTTTCCTTTTATCATTTCTTCCTAGCTTTACTACTTGCCGAGTTGCTAAAAGAGAAATAAACTGTGAATATGGTAGGTGGGGGAGAGGTGGTGTAGGTCACTCCCATTGTCATTCCACAACCTTATTATTGGCCCCCAACCATGTTTACCAAAAGTACTACTTGAAATTGTTTCTACTCTTCTCCAACACCCAACCCAAGCTCACCTACCTCAGCAAATAACCACCATTTTTGTTTGGCTGAGTGGTGAAAGATATCCCTGTAAAAGTCCTCTCTACTTCAGAATTTCATCCCATCTTCTTCCCCTCCCACCATCCTCTGACAAAGGACCTCCCTTCACTTTTTCCTCACCAAGGTCAATACCTCTGCTCATGACCTCACATCATTCTCTCTCTGTCTTCTCTAGGAACTTCATTAATTTTTGTTTTTCTCTGGTTTTCATCTTCAGTCTTTTCCTTGCTTCTGACACTTTCCCCTGCTATCCAAAAACATGTGAGGAGAAGGGAGATTGCTGACTCCTGTGGGCTAGGAAAGGGGAAGAATGTTTCCCCATTAGAGAGAGCCCTCCAATTCACTCTACAGGAAACCACTGCACACACAACGAGGTCAAGACTGTCTTATCAACAAGGTAGAGAAAGTTTGAAGGGAAGAAACATCATCAGGGTAAAGAATTACTAGGTTTCATGTAGGGCTGTGAAGTAAAAAGTCTCACTAAGAAAATGCAGAGGAGGGCTTCCCTGGTGGCCCAGTGGTAAAGAATCCGCCTGCAAATGCAGGAGACACAGGTTCGATCCCTGATCTGGGAAGATCCCACATGCCACAGGGCAACTAAGTCCATGTGTCACAACTAGAGCCAGTGCTCTAGAGCTGAGCCACAACCAGAGAAAGCTCACATACAGCAACAAACACCCAGTGCAGACAAATACAATATTGTAAAGTAATTAGCCTCCAATTAAAATAAATAAATTTAAATTTTAAAAAGAAAAAACCTAAAAAAATTAAAAAAATAAATTAGTAGATAAATAAATCTTAAAAAAAGAAAATGCAGAGGATAATAATAATAATAATAAACTTTTTTACCAAAGGGGAAAGGGAAGAGAGATAAATTGGGAATTTGGGATGTTAAGATACACACTACTATATAGAGAATAGATAACCAATAAGGACCTACTGTATAGCACAGGGAACTACATTAAATATCTTGTAATAACCTACAATGGAAAAGAATCTGCAAAAGATGTACTTTTGCAAAAGGTATACTTTTCTGTATCAGTTCAGTTCAGTTGCTCAGTTGTGTCTGACTCTTTGCGACCCCATGAATCACAGCACGCCAGGCCTCCCTGTCCATCACCAACTCCCAGAGTTCACTCAGACTTGCGTCCATCGAGTCAGTGTGAAACATTATAAATCAACTATACTTCAATAAAAATTTTAAAGTAAAGAATTTGCAGAGTGTTTTTTTTTGCCACATTATTTTATTTACCTAGCAGAAATTGCTTCCAATGAACGGGAATTTCATGCAGCAAAATTGAAAGGGTTAAGTAGAGACAGAGGTGAAATGCCTCAGAATAAGTTGGGATTGTGAGAATGAGTCAGGCAGTAGGAGGGAGGGAGTTTCACCAAGTGTGTATAACATAGACAAGGGAGCAGAAAATTGGGTGCTATGTTGGAGGAACACATTTGAAATGTAGGGACACACTGCTGAAAAGGCTGGGTTTTGTCATTGAAATTGGTAAAGAATAAGGTGAAACCACAACAGAGAAGGGTTGAAGAATCAGTGTTGTCCCAGTCAATAGTCTTGGCACCCTCTGCTCTTTCTGCTGAACATCTCAAAATGTAGAACTCATCTTACACACTTGGCTACCTCCCACCCTCTTCTGCTGCTTTTCAAGCTTCTGCTACACCAGACCCAGCAGCTGGGATGTTATATAACCAAATATTATGTTCTATTTATGTTCTTAAATGTATTCCACTTAGACCAAAACCATTCAAGCTACAGTAAAGGTGGTATAGTGGAAAGAACACAGAATTAGGGGTCAGAAGACAAAGGTTCTAGTACAATTTTGCTACCAAATTGCTGTTAACCTTTTTGCACCTTGGGTTTTTTCCCCCTTTACCAGAAAGAGGATAATATCTGCTCTGTTCACTTGATTAGGTTGAGAATCAAACAGAATAATGGATATCAGTATATATTGAATATACTGAAATTATAAAATGCTGCTCAAATATAAGAGATTATTATTTCCATTGCTTCAAGGTCCTGGTGGTTCTCCTATCTGCAAAAGACATAAAGACTTGGAGTAGATTATAGCAGCTAAAGAAGCAGAGCCAGAAATGTAATTAGCTCCCTGTCTCCATAATAGATCAGATACTATATGCTTTAAGTAGACATACCAACAAGGCACCTCAGATCATTTATCATCCTTCACATTATCAACATTCTCATCCTCTTTCCAGCTGAGAAGGCTAGATATACACACACACACTAACAACCTTCACATATGCAATTCTAGGCTAGGATATACAACACAGTGGTAGCTCAGATGGTAAAGAATCTGCCTGCCTGCAATATGGGAGACCTGGGTTCAATCCCTGGGTCTGGAAGAGCCCCTGGAGGAGGAAATGACAAATCCCTCCAGTATTCTTGTCTGGAGAATCCCGTTGACCAAGGGGCCAGGAGGGCTATAGTCCATGGTGTCGCAGAGTCAGACATGACTGAGCGACTAAGCATTCACTCAAAGTGAGACTCTGTCAGTGTTAAAAGGATGGCTTACACAGTGTTTTCTGGCCAATAACCAACAACTCACAGCTACTGAATGGGCCCCTCCTTAGAACTGATCTTAAATGCAGTCTTATAAGGGTGAATAAAGTCGGTGGGTATCTACTTGATATGACTTGAGGAAGACTGAAACGCTATCACTAATCAAAATGATTTCCCCTGCTGGCCCTGTCATGAGACCTGCAATTCCCTACTAATCTCTTCTTTCAGGTTAAGGCATCTGTCAAAATGTAAGAGCTATCTTCAGTCATGATACATGATAATCAGTAGTTTATCACTTTCATTCTGATCACCAGACAGGTATGGAATACAGAGCAAATTATATCACAGAGGAAGGCAGAGAGGAAGCTTCAGTATGATGTATGATGGACAGCTAGAGTCCAAAGAGTCCAGTTGAAGACACTTAGAAACCTCAAGCACCAAAGAGGTAACATTACAAATCCTATATGCCGTGTTGTGCTAAGTTGCTTCAGTTGTGTCCAACTCTTTAAGACCCTATGGACTGTAGTCCTCCAGTTCCGGTGTCCATAGGATTCTCAGGCAAGAATACTGGAGTGGGTTGCCTTGTCCTTCTTCAGGGGATCTTCCCATCCCAGGGATCGAACCCTTGTCTCTTATGTCTCCTGCATTGGCAGGTGGGTTCTTTACCACTAGTGCCACCCGGGAAGCCCCACAAATCCTATATGCCAATATATAATTCAAGATAAAAATAATATTAACCTATAAAGTAGGCATAAGATGGTTCAACAAAATCTGATTTTTCCCATAATTTACACTGCAATTCTTTTCTATTGCCATACAATTCATACTTCAAAAGTATACACTTCAATGGAGTTTAGTATATTCAAAGTTGTGCAACGACCACTATGATCAATTATAGAATATTTTCATCACCCTATCCCCTACAAAAAAACTTTATCAGTCACTCTCTATTTCCCTCGTCCCCTCCTAGCTCTAGGTAACCACTAATCTACTTTCGAAAAGTCTATGTAGTTTTTCCTATTCAGGACATTTTACATAAATGGAATCATACAATGTGTGATCTTTTGTGTCTGGCTTCTTTCACTCAGCATAATGACATCAAGATTCCTTCTTGTTGCAGCATGTATCAGCACTTCACTCCTTTTATGGCTGAATAATATTTCCTTTTATGGATATAACACATTTTGTTTAACCATTCATCAATTGATAGACATTTGGGTTGCCTCCACATTTAGGCTATTATTGAGTATTGCTGCTATGAACATATGTGTATAAGTTCTTGTATGCACATATGTTCTAAATTCTTTTAAGTATATACCTAGGAATAGAATTGCTGGGTTATATAGTAACTCTATGTATTTCACTTTTGAGGGACTACCAGACTCTGTATCAAAGTGGTTATACGATTTTATGTTCCTGCCACACCAATACTTGTTATTGTTTTTTGATTATAGTATCCTAGAGAAG
This sequence comes from Oryx dammah, assembly GCF_014754425.2. NCBI lineage: Eukaryota > Metazoa > Chordata > Mammalia > Artiodactyla > Bovidae > Oryx > Oryx dammah. The sequence continues at coordinate 9,038,413 of NW_024070207.1, forward strand.
ATCATCAAAAAAGCAAGAGAGTTCCAGAAAAACATCTATTTCTGCTTTATTGATTATGCCAAAGCCTTTGACTGTGTGGATCACAATAAACTGTGGAAAATTCTGAAAGAGATGGGAATACCAGACCACCTGACCTGCCTCTTGAAAAACCGATATGCAGGTCAGGAAGTAACAGTTAGAACTGGACGTGGAACAACAGACTGGTTCCAAATAGGAAAAGGAGTACGTCAATAAGTCACCCTGCTTATTTAACTTATATGCAGAGTACATCATGAGAAACGCTGGGCTGGAAGAAGCACAAGCTGGAATCAAGATTGCTGGGAGAAACATCAATAACCTTGGATATGCAGATGACACCACCCTTATGGTAGAAAGTGAAGAGGAACTAAAAAGCCTCTTGATGAAAGTGAAAGAGGAGAGTGAAAAAGTTGGCTTAAAGCTCAACATTCAGAAAACGAAGATCATGACATCCGGTCCCATCACTTCATGGGAAATAGATGGGCAAACAGTGGAAACAGTGTCAGACTTTATTTTGGGGGGCTCCCAAATCACTGCAGATGGTGACTGCAGCCATGAAATTAAAAGACGCTTACTCCTTGGAAGAAAAGTTTTGACCAACCTAGATAGCATATTCAAAAGCAGAGACATTACTTTGCCAACAAAGGTACATCTAGTCAAGGCTATGGTTTTTCCAGTAGTCATATATGGATGTGAGAGTTGGACTGTGAAGAAAGGTGAGTGCCAACGAATTGATGCTTTTGAACTGTGGTGTTGGAGAAGACTCTTGAGAGTCCCTTGGACTGAAAGGAGATCCAACCATTCCATTCTAAAGGAGATCAGCCCTGGGATTTCTTTGGAAGGAATGATGCTAAAGCTGAAACGCCAGTACTTTGGCCACCTCATGCGAAGAGTTGATTCATTGGAAAAGACTCTGATGCTGGGAGGGATTGGGGGCAGGAGGAGAAGGGGACGACAGAGGATGAGATGGCTGGATGGCATCACTGACTCGATGGACGTGAGTCTGAGTGAACTCCGGGAGTTAGTGATGGACAGGGAGGCCTGGCATGCTGCAATTCATGGGGTTGCAGAGTCAGACATGACTGAGCAACTGAACTGAACTGACTGATCCTAGAGAGTGGGCTTCCCTAGAGCCTCAGTGGTAAAGAATCTGCCTGCAATGCAGGAGACTTGGGTTTGATCCCTGGGTCGGGAAGGTCCCCTGGAGGAGAGCATGGCAACTCACTCTAATACTCCTGCCTAGAGAATCCCATGGACAAAGATGTCTGGCAGGCTGCAGTCCATAGGGTTGCACAGAGTCAGACGTGACTGAAGCAACTAAGCAGCAGCAGCAGCATCCTAGAGAGTATGAAGTTACATTTCATTGTGTCAATCCTTTTTTGAAATATCAAATATCCAGTTCTTAAAAAAAAAAAAAACCCTTTAGTGCTTCTATTTAGCTGGTTTCCTAAGCATATGCTTGATCTGCCCATTTTTAGAGCATCCAGGACTGAGATCAACTAGAATTGATTTGGTTTCTGGGGTTGGAAGGCACATAAGCAAGGGCCTGACAGGTAAAACATTTCCAACACCAAACTAAGACACAAAGATGACTAAGCCACACTTCCTGTTTAACAGAGGAGTCAGTCTCCTACTTAACCAACTACAAAGCAAAGTACAATGAGGGAAGTGCTATAATAAGGCAATGGAAGCACAGAGGGGTATCAGAGCAGACCAGATGCAGTTCTCTGAAAATACAATGCTAAGCAACACCAAAATCACCAGAGAAGCGTAACTCTCCACTCCTACCCAGTCACAGTGTGAATCCAGAGTCTTCTTGGAAACAGTTACAAAGGAAGGGAACAAGGCTCTTAGAGATATACTGTACTGGGCCTGAGAGGTATGTTTGTCATTATCTCATTTCAATTACCAATCATACTTATTACCCACTGGCTGGCTCTTTCAGACTTGCCCTCATTATTGTCAGTCTTACATCAATTTGTAGGACTGCACTGAAGAATGCTTGTAAAGTGCTTTGTAATTCTAAAGTGTGTTATAAATGATAATGTCCCATTGCAACCTTCTCAGCAACAACAAACAAATCCTATTCCAGCAGTTCATTGCCCTCTCCCCAATCTACCATTTTACCTGAATTGTTCCCATTATACCTTTTTGCATCAGTATACCCTAACTTCTGGAGATAATGCTTGCAATCAGCTAAGCCTTCAGAGAGCCTTGCAGTCTTAGAAGCACTTTGATTCTGAATTTTGCTTTGGAAATAGAAAGCAAGCCCAAGAGACTGCTCCCATTTCATCAGGGAGAGGCTGAGGCATATGAAGATTGTGACCCAATAATTTAAAAGAAATCATGTTATCAGACTGACGTTCTATGTGTCCTTCCTGTTTTATGCCCACCTCTACCCATGAGAAAACTGCAGCTATTGAGATTGTGGGTTTGGGATACCTATTCCCCAGGTCTTGAGACTTTCTTAAGAGAAAGACTTTCTCTTTCTCCTGAGAGTAGTTAAGAGTAAGCCAGCTGCCTGAGCACAGCTAATTCATATTCACAGACCAGAGAAGACAATTTCACTTTTGAACTGCTCTCTACTGTTCTGAAGTGGGACTCAATTGTGCTCAAAAAAGTCAAGCACAACTGAATCGCCCTCAACCATCTGTCTAAACCCTGCTCAGAGCAATGGGTTAGGGTGTTGTAAAAACATGTGACTCTGCTTGAGGGAGGCCTTGGAGGAAGCCCTTTGGAAAATAAAGACCTCTCATCATTGCTCTATTTATTCAAATATTTATTTAGTACTTACTAATTGAATACTTCAGAGTGGTAATAACATAGGGGTCATCAGCACAGGTTCTTAAGGTCAACTGCCTGTGCTCAAATCCTGACTCTAATGCCTGCTTACTGACTTTAGTTTCTCTCTTGGTAAAATGAAAATAATAAAATTACTCATGCCATGTGTAGACATGAGGACATATCTATATGAGATCCATATCTGAAGTGGCTAGTGCATTGCCTGGTCTGTAAGAAATTTTCAATAAATACTATCTAATATTGCTATTCACACAGAATCAGAGAAAACCTGTCAGGGAGCCATGGATGGGAGTAAAATTTGACAGACCTTAAGCCAGTTTATGGCAACCCACTCCAGTATTCTTGCCCAGAGAATCCCATGGACAGAGGAGCCTGGTGGGCTACAGTCCACGGGGTCGCAAAGAGTTGGACACGACTGAGCGACTTTACTTCCTTACTTACTTAAGCCAGTTTCACGGGCCCATTGCTGGAGCTGTTCTGGGGAAGTCAATGTGCTGAGAAGAGTGGTCGGAAAATGCCGTGACTGGAGGAAGTAAAGTAGAAACCATACTTGGGAACCATTTGCTGCACTACAGAAGTTTCAGAGAAGATAAGCACCAACGAGGAAGTTATTGCATATCAATACATTCTGTTCTAAGGTAAATGATTCCTGCTAACACAACTGAGCCCCTCCCAGTCCCATTTTCCATCACACAACAGAGGACAATGAAAATTTAGGGAGGTGATTGTTAGGTGCAAAGTCTGGAACCTAATGTTATTTTAACTTCCTCCCAGGAGCACTTTTCCTGGAATTAGTCCTGTGAGCTGGGGTACCCCAACTGACCCCAAGAAAAGACAAATATGCAGAAGAGAAGATCCAGTTGATGAGCTAACTGAGAGGTCTGATTTAGGACTATCTTGAAGGGGTCTTTTGCTGGGACAAAGCTCAAAAGAAACTTAGGGAGGGTGGGGAGTGAAAGTGAGAATACTGTTTTGACCATGCTAATTGCTGTCGTGCAGGAATCTTTTTAATTAGTTTATTTATTTATTTTGGCTGCTCTGTATCTTCACTGCTGTGCATGGGCTTTCTCTAGTTGAGACAAGCAGCAGCTACTCTAGTTGCAGTGCACAGGCTTCCCATAGGGGTGGTTTCTCTTGTTATGGAGCATGGGCGCTAGAGTGTGCTTGTTGTTTAGTCACTAAGTCATGTTTGACTCTGAGATTCCATGGACTGCAGCACGCCAGGCTTCCCTGTCCTTCCCTATCTCCCAGAGTTTGTTCAAACTCTTGTTCATTGAGTCAGTGATGCTATCTAACCATGTCATCCTCTGCTGCCCCCTTCTCCTTTTGCCTTCAATCTCTGGTAGCATAAAGGTCTTTTCCAATGAGTCAGCTCTTCGCATCAGGTGGTTAAAGTATTGGAGCTTCAGCTTCAGCATCAGTCCTTCCAATGAATAGTCATGGTTGATTTCCTTTAGGATTAACTGGTTTGATCTCCTTACTGTCCATGGGACTCTCAAGAGTGTTCTCCAGCACCACAGTTCAAAAGCATCAATTCTTCGGCACACAACCTTTTTTATGGTCCAACTCTCACATCTGTACATGACTACTGGAAAAACCATACCTTTGACTATATGGCATGCAGGCTTTAGTAGTTGTGGTACACTGGGCTTAGCTGCTCTGTGGCATGTGGAATCTGCCCAGATCAGGGATCAAGCTCGTGTCCCCTGCATTTGCAGGCAGATTCTTAACCACTTGACCACCAGGGAAGTCCCAAACAGGAATCTTTAAACCCCATTCCTGGCTTTCATGTTTATCGAGTCTCTCGTGTGTGCAGAGTAGTGCTGAGCATTGCAAGGGACCCCAAAGAAGCAACAAATGAGCTTCCTGCTTCCAAACAGTGATTAAACTGAACTGGGGAAAAATAGTCTATATTTTCTGCCTGTAACTTAATTCCAGATTGGAGAGTACAATAGTAACAGCTGCACTAACTGCTTTTATTTTACATACAGCACTTAGAGTCAGAACCTCTTGAACTCAATTCACAAAGTGACAAAAAATCATGTGTGGGCACTTCTGTTTGTTATAGGATTGCTGCCAGAACTGTATAAAATCCTATGTTTATGTTCTCTGCTGCACCACTCTCTCACTGGACTTGCATTCCATAGTCTTTAAACAACAACCAACCCAGTGAAATCTCTGGTTTTCCCAGGGAAGGACTGGAGAGACTCAAGGGCATTCACACAGTGAGTTAATATCACTGGGCATTCCAGTACCAACTCTGCTGTTTTCTCTCAAGTTCCCTTGCCATTTGAAGGCCCCGTGTTTGTTTTTCACTCCTGATGGGCTGAACCTCAGGAACAGTGGGCAGGTGAACAACCATTTGTGAACAATCTAATTGTGAAGAAATCAGGGCAATGGCAGACTGAGCAGAATGAACCTGAAGCTCCAAAGAGCTACCAACCCATGCACTGGTACACTCTCTGGATTCCTGTGTCCGAGTTCCTTGCACCTCCCACTTAGGGTAACAAAGCTCACAGTGAGAGGGAGGTACTAGACAAGGCAAGCAATTTGTTAGGATTATTTTTTCTCTTCTACAAGACATTCTCAAAAAGTTCTCCTTTGCTGGTCTAAGGTGGGTTAGGTGCAGTTCTGCTGAAAGCAGAGATAGCCCCTTCCAGCCACATGAATCTCTGGGTATATTTCCTGACCCCCACAGAGATGAGCCACGTTTAGCACCCATGCTGTGTATAGTCCTTTTTTTATGTTCAAACCTAGCAAGGGCCAAGCTATCCATAAGACCTCTGCTTATTGAAAGCATGCTGCTACTGCTATTACTACACCTTTCATCACTGCTTCCTCCCCTCGGGGAAGCTCAGCCTGATAGCACAGTCACTAAGAAATTAACTTTGACTGCAAGGGGAGAGAGTCTGTGAGACTTCCAACAGGGGCTGATACTTACACTGGTCACCAGGCAGGGAAGGGCATTCCAGGCTGAGCAACATGAGCAAAGGTGCAGGGCTTTGTAAGTGCATGGTGGATTCAAGAAAGTGGATAGGGACTTCCCTGGTGGTCCAGTGGCTAACACTCCACGCTCCCAATGCAGGGGGCTGGGGTTCGACCCCTGGTCGGAGAACTAGATCCCACATGCCACAACTAAGTGCTCGCATGCTGCAATGAAGATCGAAGATCCTATGTACCCAGTGCAGTCAAATAAATACATAAATAAAATTTTTAAAGAAAGAAAGAAAATGAATAGCTGAGTGGGACACACTGAAAGTGAAGGGAGACTGATGCCTGAGAGACTGGACCACTGTAGGGTGGGGCAGAACATGCAGGGCACTGAACGCCACATTCAGCAGGTGGATTTACTCCTCTAGGCCATGAGGCGTCCTAAGCAGATGAAACACAATCCAGCTCACACTTACAAAGAGAGATCTGTGGGAGTATTGAAGCTTGATGGTAGACCATTGAGGAGGCTTTAGGCAAAGGGCAGGATAAGAAATGAGAGCCATGTCTAGGGTAGTGGTAGTAGGAACTGAAGGTGGCAGATTTGGATGCACTAAGAAGCAGTCATGTGCTGGTAAACAACTGGCTCAGAAAAGAAAAGGGGGAAAAAGCCCTGATTCATAGTGTTCATTGATTTCCAAGGTGTAAATACTTTATCACAGCTGCTTTTAAGCTATCTACTAGACATCAGTGGATGTGAAGTTGGGAAGACGTGTGCTCAGTCAGCTCTCTCGGGCCAGTGTGAGCTGGTGTTCCACTATCTGGTGACCAGTTCAATGTGGGGGAGACAGAGAAAAACCAAATGTGATGAACATGTCTAATCTGGATGACTCCTTAGATGTTAGCAGATAAAGGGAACCCAGGGAAAAAAAACAGACTTTCTTTATCTGTTTGTCTGGAGTAGGGGATAATTAAAAGGCATATCATGAGGGAATTGTGACTTTGATTTTGGACATGTTGGTTTGGAAGTCTTAGCCCTGGAATTCAACTTTCACTGAGGCTCTACCTTATAACAATAACTCACATTGATGAAATATTTATATTGTGCTGAGTACATTATATTTGTTTATGATCTTTCAGTAATGCCACAACCTTATGGATCTAGTAGAAAAGCTGTCAAATAGTAGTTACACAACAAATATCTTTTAAATGAGTGAATGAATTAGGTAGTGTTATTTTCTTCATTTTACAAATAAGAGAAACGAGACACAAATTGATAGTAACTTGCACAAGGGCATACATCTGGGACTCAAACTCAAGCCTGTATGATTCCAAAACCACTCTGCTATACTATGTATATGTGCTGTGGAAATGAACCATGAGAGTAACAGAGAAAGATGGTGTTAGGTGCTCACTCGTGTCCAACTCTTTGTGACCCCGTGGACTGTAGCCCGCCAGGCTCCTCTGTCCATGGAATTTTCCAGGCAAGAATACTGGAGTGGGTTGCCATTCCCTTCTCCAGGGGATCTTCCTGACCCAGAGACTGAACCCAGGTCTCCTGAATTGCTTACAGATTCCTTACCATCTGAGCCACCAAGGAAGCCCATGGATCCCATAGACATCTTTATCTCTACACTTAGTCTCCAGGAGCAAATCCCTTTTCTGTTTGTAATAGAAAGATACTTAAAAGAGTGGACTACTTGGAGAAGGAAATGGCAACCCACTCCAGTATTCTTGCCTGGAGAATCCCATGGACTGAGGAGCCTGGTGGGCTACAGTCTACGGGGTCGCAAAGAGTCGAACACCCCTGAGTGACTTCACTTTCACTTTCACTTTCATATTGCCATGAACTTTCTAGCTTGCTCATGTTGCAAGTTCTCACCCCAATTTAAAATCTTAACTTTATTAAATCTATTCCCATTTAAAAAAAAAAAAAAAGAGTGGACTACTGACATCTCAGCCCATTTCTTTCCCAACGCTTCTCTTTCCTTTATATCTTAGTAGCTATTCACTGGATTGTCAGTTTTACTTTCACTGTATGTGTTTTTCTGATAATATATATCAATGTCAACCATTAGCAAGAACAAATTTAACTATTTTATCTATCTCACAACTCCTCTCTGCAAATCTGAAGCTTCTTCTTCTTTTTTTTTTTTTATTTTTTCTTTTTGAAGCTTCTTCTTGACTAAAGATTCTCACTTCAAAGAAAAATTGCTGGGTAAGGATTCTGAGTTCATCAATTATCATGTTAAGCAAAATATTTCCTTGAAAACCAACAGGATATAGGAAAAATGAAAGCTTACTGCTTTCTCCATAGTACTTAATGGTGGTAAACTGGGGGAAGAAATAATAATGGTTAACATTCATCAAGTGACCATTATATACTAAGCACTGTTCTAAGTTGGTTTTAGAAAAGGCAGAGGAACCAGAGATCAAATTGCCAACATCCGCTGGATCATCAAAAAAGCAAGAGAGTTCCAGAAAAACATCTATTTCTGCTTTATTGACTATGCCAAAACCTTTGACTGTGTGGATCACATTAAACTGTGGAAAATTCTGAAAGAGATGGGAATACCAGACCACCTAACCTGCCTCTTGAGAAACCTATATGCAGGTCAGAAAACAACAGTTAGAACTGGACATGGAACAACAGACTGGTTCCAGAAAGGAAAAGGAGTACGTCAAGGCTGTATATTGTCACCCTGCTTATTTAAGTTATATGCAGAGTACATCATGAGAAATGCTGGACTGGAAGAAACACAAGCTGGAATCAAGATTGTTGGGAGAAATATCAATAACCTCAGATATGCAGATGACACCACCCTTATGGCAGAAAGTGAAGAGGAGCTAAAAAGCCTCTTGATGAAAGTGAAAGGGGAGAGTGAAAAAGTTGGCTTAAAGCTCAACATTCAGAAAACGAAGATCATGGCATCTGGTCCCATCACTTCATGGGAAATAGATGGGCAAACAGTGGAAACAGTATCAGACTTTATTTCGGGGGGCTCCCAAATCACTGCAGATGGTGACTGCAGCCATGAAATTAAGATGCTTACTCCTTGGAAGAAAAGTTATAACCAACCTAGATAGCATATGGAAAAGCAGAGACATTACTTTGCCGACTAAGGTCCATCTAGTCAAGGCTATGGTTTTTCTAGTGGTCATGTATGGATGTGAGAGGTGGACTGTGAAGAAGGCTGAGTGCTGAAGAATTGATGCTTTTAAACTGTGGTGTTAGAGAAGACTCTTGAGAGTCCCTTGGACTGCAAGGAGATCCAACCATTCCATTCTAAAGGAGATCAGCCCTGGGATTTCTTTGGAAGGGATGATGCTAAAGCTGAAACGCCAGTACTTTGGCCACCTCATGCGAACAGTTGACTCATTGGAAAAGACTCTGAGGAGGAGAAGGGGACGACAGAGGATGAGATGGCTGGATGGCATCACTGACTCGATGGATGTGAGTCTGAGTGAACTACGGGAGTTGGTGATGGACAGGGAGGCCTGGCATGCTGCAATTCATGGGTTGGCAAAGAGTTGGACACGACTGAGTGACTGAACTGAACTGAACTGAACTGTTCTAAGTGCTTTACATGTACTAATTCACATAAATCTTACAATAGCCCTAAAAGGAAGGTGATATTATTATCCCTATTTTACATATAAGATAACTGAGACACAGAGAGATTAAACAACTTGCCCAAAGCCACTCACCTAGAGTGTGGCAGAGTCTAGATTCTAAACTAGGCCATCTAGCCTCAGAGTCCACTCTGTTAACTACCATACTATTAGGTTAAGTTTTTATTCAAAGTTTCTAGATACTCAAGCTTTTAAGGATGGAATAGAAAAAGTAGAATTACCCACTATCTATTTTTCTCCTATTTTCTCCTATTTTACTGGACCTGTGCCAGTAATTTACTCATTGCCCTTCAACTCTACTCTACCATTCTAGACTTTGCTCTGTACATTTCCCAGGCTCTTTTGCTAACTTAGCTTGCTCTTCGGGTCTGCAAATAAGAGGCAATGACAGGAGATCAGAAGGTGGAGAAAGAGAGATGCTTCCTGCTTTTGGCTCTGATGGGTGGCAGTTGCTGATAGAAGATGTAGTTGCAGAAATAATAGTTTTTAGCCCTGGTTAACCAGGTGGTGATAGCGGTAAAGAACCCACTTGCCAATGCAGGAGACATAAGAGACACAGGTTCAATCCCTGGGTCAGGAAGATCCCTTGGAGGAGGGCATGACAACCCATTCCAGTATTCTTGCCTGGAGAATCTCACGGACAGAGGAGTCTGGATGGCTGCAGTCACTTTAGTACTCGTGTCTGGTGAAGCTCATGGACAGAGGAGCCTGGGGGGCTGTAATCCATAGTCTGACACAGAGTCGGACATGACTGAAGCAACTTAGCACAAGCATGAAAAGTGATACTACTGCTTATTTAACTTCTGTGCAGAGTATATCATGCAAAATGCTGGGCTGGATAAATCACAAGCTGGAATCAAGATTGCTGGGAGAAGTATCAACAATCAAATATGCAGATGATGCCACTCTAATTGCAGAAAATGAAGAGGACCTAAAGAGCCTCTTGATGAAGAATCAAAGAGAGGAGTGAAAAAGCTGGCTTAAAACTCAACATTCAGTAAACTAAGATCATGCATCCGGTCCCATCACTTCATGGCAAACAGATGAGAGAATAGCACTGGACATGTACATTACCACATGTAAAATAGACGACCAGTGCCAGTTTGATTCATGAAGCAGGACACTCAAAGCTGGTGCTCTAGGACAACCCAGAGGGATGGGGTGGGGAGGAAGGTGGGAGGGGGGTTCAGGATGGGGGGACACACGTACACCTGTGGCTGATTCATGTCAATGTATGGTAAAAACCACCACAATATTATAAAGTAATTCGCCTCCAGTTAAAATAAATTAATTAATTTTTAAAAAGACCTGGTGCAGCCAAATAGATATTTTTTAAACCATTGAAAAAAAACCCTCAATATTCAATAAACTAAAATCATGGCATCCAATCCCATCCCTTCATGGCAAATAGATGAAGAAAAGTGGAAACAGTGGCAGATTTTATTTTCTTGGGCTCCCAAATCACTGCAGATGGTGAATGTAGCCATGAATTAAAAGATGCTTGCTCCTTGTAAGAAAAGCTATGACAAACCTAGACAGTGTATTAAAAAGCAGAGACATCACTTTGCCAACAAAATTCTGTATAGTCAAAGTTAAAAAGGTTAAAAGTGTTAAAAAGTTAAAAAGGTTAAAAAATCCACCTGCCAATATGGTGGACATGGGTTGGATCCATGCCACGGAGCAACTGAGCCCATGCACGGCAAATATGAAGCCTGTGCTCTAGAGCCTGGGAAATGCAACTACTGAGCCCACATGCCAGAACTACTGAAGCCCGCAGGCCCTAGAGCCTGTGCTCCACAGCTAGAGAAGCCACTGCAATGAGAAGTCCACTCCCCACAACTAGAAAAAAGCCCTGCAGCAACAAAGACCCATCACAGCCAAATTAAACAGTTTTTTTTAAAGTAAGATCACTTTTTACAAAATGAAAAATAACAAGTGTTAGCAAGGATGTGGAAGAAAATGGAGCTCTCATACATTGCTAATGAGAATGAAAAGTGGTGCAGACACTTTGGAAGACAGTTTGGCAGTTCCTCAGTAAGTTAAACATGTAATTACCATATAACTTTGCAATACTATTCCTAGGTACACACCCAAAAAAACTGAAACACAGGTGTTAAAATAAAAATTTGTATAAATAAATTTTCACTGCAGCACTATTCACAATAGCCAAAGGTGGAAGCAACTCAAATGTGCATCATCTGATGAATAAACAAAAGTGGTGTGTCCATACCGTGAAATGTAGGGAACAAGGTATAAGGAAGGTTGAGAAGTGCTTGCAAACGAGACTCTCAACCAGGGCTGAACATTCTTGCAAATGAGATGTTCTGCCCAGTGTAGGGAACAAGGTATAAGGAAGGTTGAGAAGTGCTTGCAAAGGAGACTCTCAACCAGGGCTGAACATTGTTGCAAACGAGATGTTTAGCTAAGAATCTTCTGTTTGTTCCCGTGGGAAAAGAACATTTCTTGCACACAAGGATGTTTCTCTGATTCCTCAAAAGGAACAGACCCAGGGACAAAATGGATTCTAAGTTGATAAGGAAGTTCCCCAAAACAAAGTCTTAGCTGCAGTAAATAAGTCAAGGTAAAGGTTATCTCGCCCTGCACCTGCGCACTGTATAGTCTCTAAATCATAGTGCTTGGCAACTTGCCCTGTAGGTTGTTGTGCAAGGGATATAAAATAAAGCAGCTGTAAAAAGCAAGTGTTAAAATATAAAGATTCAAACCACTCTGCAGTGTTGGTGTTTCATTCCGTCGCCAGCAGTGAAATATTATTCAGCCATGAAAAAAATGAAGTTCTGATACATGTTGCCACATTATGCATGTGAAAGAAGCCAGACACAAAAGGCCACATATTGTATGATTCTACTTATATGAACTATGCAGCATATTGGGCTGAGAGAAGAGGGGGAAGTGAGGAGCAACTGCTTAATGGGGGCAGGGTTTTCTTTTTGGATGATAAAAAGTTCTGGAAGTAGATATTGCTGAAGATTGCACAACATTGCAAATATACTTACTACCACTGAACTGTATAATTTAAAATGATTAAGGTTGTAAGTATTATGTGTATTTTACAGAATAAGAAAAAAGCATCAAATATAAAAGTTATCTTACCAAAACTAGTCTTGCAGAGTTCTTAAATAAACCTGATAACACAAAAATGCAAAATATGAAAAGTTGTCAAAGGTATTTGGTACTAGAATGATAAAATGCTAAGAAAAGAAAGAATCTTTATTAATGTCAAGAAAAAATCTGAGGTTTAAGGTAAAATGATCTAATGTAGCTATTAGTCAATATGTCTGAGTGAAATTTGCTCAGTCGTGTCCAACTCTTTGCGACCCCATGGATTATACAGTCCCCAGAATTTTCCAGGCCAGAATACTGGAGTGGGTAGCCTTTCCCTTCTCCACAGGATCTTCCCAACTCAGGGATCAAACCCAGGTCTCCTGCATTGCAAGCGGATTCTTGACCAGTTGAAACACAAGGGAATGGCTAATAGGGGTAGGGTTTTTCAAGAGGTATAGAACCCAGCAAGATTCAATTATTGTCTGACCCCTAGACTCTAAGTCTATATCAAGAATCCTCAAGTTGAGGTAAGCTCAATTTATTTCCAGACAGAAGGGAAATGGATCTTTGTAGTCAAGAAGGGCAGAAATCAGAATTGTACTCTAGCTCCCTGATTCAGCTCAACACACTCATTTTTCCTTTGTCTGCACTAGCAGAGGCTAGTGAAAGTGAAAGTGAAGTAGCTCAGTCGTGTCCGACTCTTTGCGACCCCATGGACTGTAGCCCACCAGGCTCCTCCATCCATGGAATTTTCTAGGCAAGAGTACTGGAGTGGGTTGTCATTTCCTTCTCCAGAGGACCTTCCCAACCCAGGGATCTAGCAGAGGTCAAATTCCTTGTAGTGGGGTAAACGTCCAGCAGGGGGAGATGCTAAGTTATTCTAAATTCAATAGTAACATGGAATTCTAAACACAACTAAGATTTTCTTACACAGAGCAGCTTAGAAAACAGGTTAAGTAATTGAAATAAACTTAATTTTTACAATTCTCACCTGAAATTAAATAGGTTAGTAAATTTTTCTTCACGATTATCCATATAGAAATGTGAAAATTTCCCATTTCTATTTAAAATATTCACTCTGACCGTATCCTCATTCAGAATAAAGAAAACTAAATATTTTGTTAGAAACTCAGTTGCCCTTAATTTGTTTGAATATATCTATTGTAATTATATTATATATTCTATTTTTGGTAGAAAAATATGCAAATACCTCTAAAATTGATCAAAACCGTTTTAAAAGAGAAATAATATTACAATGATTTTTACCCACAATTTCATAACCTACTTCCACTTACCTATCTATACTTTAGAAAATTGTTCCAGCTTATCTTTTTTCCTTGCTGATCCTAAAATATCTTCAATAAACATGCAAAGCTAATATCTACCTTTAAAAATTCTTTAAAATATTTGCTAGCTACACAGTTATCATATAAAATTCTCTTTGCATAGGCCTAATTTCCTAGACTGGAAGAGAATAAGGTATGAGAAGAGACACAAATAGTGATTTTATGACTATAATTTTTTTTTCAAATTCATTATTATACAGTTAAGATAATCATTATCCAAACATGAGATCTTTAAGATTACTTATCTCATCCTTTCCAAAACAGGACTTAAGACAGTTCTATAAGCTTTAAAGAACTTTACTGATATACTTAATAACATAAAATTCAGTGGTTTTTATCATATTTACAGAGTTTAGAATACTTTTATCATCTTAAAAAGAAACCTCATAGAGTGCCAGGCTGAGCTCCCTGTGTTGTATAGCAACTTCCCACTATCTATTTTACAATGGTAGTGTACATATGTCAATGCTACTTTCTCAATTTGTCCCACCCTCTGTGATGACCTAGAGGGGTGGGATGGGGGAAAAGGAGGGAGGCTCAAGAGGGAGGGGATATATATATAATTATGACTGATTTGCACTGTTGTATGGCAGAGACCAACACAGCATTGTAAAGCAATTTTCTACCAATTAAAAGTTTTTTTTTTTTTTTAATGAGAATGAAAATAAAAAGAAAACCTCATATCCATTAGCAGTCACCTCCAGTCTTAGTCCATTCGGGCTGCTATAACTGGGTAGCATATAAACAAGAAACTTATTTCTCATAGTTCTGGAGGCTGGGGCGTCCAAGATCAAGGCACTGAAAGATGTAGTGTGTTTGGTGAGGACCAGCTTCCTGGCTCATAGACAGCCATCTTCTTGCTATAACCTTACCTGATGAAAAAGGCAAGGAAGCTCTCTGGGGTCTCTTTTATAAGGGTATTCATCCCATTCATAAGAGGTGCACCCTCACAACTTGATCACCCTCAAAGGCCTCACTCCAAATATCATCACACTGGTAATTCAGCAAATAAATTTTGAAGGAACACAAACTTTCAGTCTATCAGTTCAGTTCAGTCACTCAGTCGTGTCCGACTCTTTGTGACCCTGTGAATCGCACCACGCGGGCCTCCCTGTCCATCACCAACTCCCGGAGTCCACCCAAACCCATGTCCATCGAGTCAGTGATGCCATCCAACCACCTCATCCTCTGTTGTCCCCTTCTCTTCCTGTCCTCAATCTTTCCCAGCATCAGGGTTTTTTCAAATGAGTCAGCTCTTTGCATCAGGTGGCCAAAGTATTGAAGTTTCAGCTTCAACATCAGTCCTTCCAAAGAACACCCAGGACTGATCTCCTTTAGAATGGACTGGTTGGATCTCCTTGCAGTCCAAGGGACTCTCAAGAGTCTTCCCCAACACCACAGTTCAAAAGCATCAATTCTTCGGTGCTCAGCTTTCTTCAAAGTCCAACATACATGACCACTGGAAAAACCATAGCCTTGACTAGACGGACCTTTGTTGGCAAAGTAATGTCTCTGCTTTTCAATATGCTATCTAGGTTGGTCATAACTTTTCTTCCAAGGAGTAAGCGTCTTTTAATTTCATGGCTGCAGTCACCATCTGCAGTGATTTGAGAGTCCCCAGAAATAAAGTCTGACGCTGTTTCCACTGTTTCCCCATCTATTTCCCATGAAGTGAGGGGACCAGATGCCATGATCTTCATTTTCTGAATGTTGAGCTTTAAGCCAAATTTTTCACTCTCCACTTTCACTTTCATCAAGAGGCTTTTTAGTTCCTCTTCAGTTTCTGCCATAAGGGTAGTGTCATCTGCATATCTGAGGTGATTGATATTTCTCCCGACAATCTTGATTCCAGCTTGTGCTTCTTCCAGCCCAGCGTTTCTCATGATATACTCTGCATATAAGTTAAATACGCAGGATGACAATATACAGCCTTTTCCTATTTGGAACCAGTCTGTTGTTCCATGTCCAGTTCTAACTGTCGCTTTCTGACCTGCATATACGTTTCTGAAGAGGCAGGTCAGGTGGTCTGGTATTCCCATCTCTTTCAGAATTTTCCACAGTTTATTGTGATCCATACAGTCAAAGGCTTTGGCGTAGTCAATAGAGCAGATGTTTTTCTGGAACTCTCTTGCTTTTTCAATGATCCATTGGATGTTGGCAATTTGATCTCTGGTTCCTCTGCCTTTTCTAAAACCAGCTTGAAAATCTGGAAGTTCATGGTTTATGTATTGCTGAAGTCTGGCTTGGAGAATTTTAAGCATCACTTTACTAGCGTGTGAGATGAGTGCAATTGTGTGGTAGTTTGAGCATTCTTTGGCATTGCCTTTCTTTGGGATTGGAATGAAAACTGACGTTTTCCAGTCCTCTGGCCACTGCTGAGTTTTCCAAATTTGCTGGCACTCCATCACCTCATCCTGATGAGTGCAGCACTTTAACAGCATCATCTTTCAGGATTTGAAATAGCCCAACTGGGATTCCATCACCTCCACTAGCTTTATTCCTAGTGATGCTTTTGAAGGCCCACTTGACTTCACATTCCCGGATGTCTGGCTCTAGGTGAGTGCTCACACCTTCGTAATTATCTGGGTCATGAAGATTTTTTTTGTACAGTTTTCTGTGCATTCTTGCCACCTCTTCTTAATATCTTCTGCTTCTGTTAGGTCCATACCATTTCTGTCCTTTATTGAGCCCATCTGTGCATGAAATGTTCCCTTGGTATCTCTAATTTTCTTGAAGAGATCTCTAGTCTTTCCCACTCTGTTCTTTTCCTCTATTTCTTTGCACTGATCGCTGAGGAAGGCTTTCTTATCTCTCCTTGCTATTCTTTGGAACTCTGCATTCAAATGGGTATATCTTTCCTTTTCTCCTTTGCTTTTCGCTTCCCTTCTTTTCACAGCTATTTGTACAGCCTCCTCAGACAGCCATTTTGCTTTTTTGCATTTATTTTTCTTGGGGATGGTCTTGATTCCTGTCTCATGTACAATGTCATGAACCTCCATCCATAGTTCATTAGGCACTCTGTCTATCAGATTTAATCCTTTGAATCTATTTGTCACTTCCACTGTGTAATCATAAGGGATTTGATTTAGGTCATACCTGAATGGTCTAGTGGTTTTCCCTACTTTCTTCAATTTCAGTCAGAATTTGGCAATAAGGAGTTCATGATCTGAGTCACAGTCAGCTCCCAGTCTTGTTTTTGCTGACTGTATAGAGCTTCTCCATCTTTGGTTGCAAAGAATATAATCAATCTGATTTTGGTGTCGACCATCTGGTGATGTCCATGTGTAGTCTTCTCTTGTGTTGTTGGAAGAAGGTGTTTGCTATGACCAATGTGTTCTCTTGGCAGAACTCTATTAGCCTTTGCCCTGCTTCATTCTGTACTCCAAGACCAAATTTGCCTGTTACTTCAGGTGTTTCTTGACTTCCTACTTCAGTCTATAGTACCTCCCATTATCTTCACCCTATCTCCATCAGCCCCAGACAACCACTTAACTATTTTCTGTCTTTACTGATTTGCCTGTTGTGGACACTTTCATATAAGTGGAACCATACAATATGTGCTCTTTTGTGACTTATTTCACTTTGTATAATGTTTTTGAGGTTTGTCCATATTATAATACGTACTGCTTCTTCACCTTTCTTTTTTCTTTTTGCTAAACAGTATTCCATTATATGGTAATGGCATATTTTATTTATTCATTCATCAGCAGGACATTTGGGTTAATCCCACTTTGAGGCTAGTATGAATAATGTTGCTATGAGCATTTGTGTACAAGTTTTTGCAAAGACATGTTTTCATTTCTTTTGAGCATATATCCAAGAGTGGAATTACCCAGTCATATAGTATCTCTATGTTTAAGATCTTGAGGAACTGTCAAATCATATTCCCGAGTGGCTACACCACTTACAGCCCAGTCGGCAGTGTGTAAGTTTCAATTTCTCCACATCCTCGCTTGTCGTGTCTTTATTATAGTCATTTTAGAGGGTGTGAGGTGGTATTGCATTATGGTTTTGATTGAATTTACTTAATGATGAACGATGTTGAGCATCTTTTTCATGTTCTTATTATCCATTCATACACTTTACTGGGAAGAAATATCTAGTCAGATATTTTGCCCATTTTTAAAATTGTACCATCCTTATGATTGGATTGTAAGTGTTGTTTAAGTACTCTGTATACAAGACATTCATGAGATACATGATTTGCAAATATTTTCTCTCATTCTGTGAAGTTTCTCTTCACTTTCTTGGTGGTCTCATTGAAGCACAAAGTTTTTAATTTTGATGAAGTTCATGAATTTTTTTGTTTGTGCTTTTGTTATCAGAGCTACAAAATCAACGACTAACTTAAGGTCATGAAGATTTATTCCAATGTTTTGTCTAGGAGTTTTACAGTTTTAGACATTAATGTTTCTCATCCATTTTGAGTTAAGCTTTGCATTTGATGTGATATATGGTCCAACTATACTCTTTGCTTCCCAGGTGGCATGGTAAAGAACCAGCCTGCCAATGCAGGAGACATAAGCAGTGTGGGTTTGATCTATGGGTTGGGAAGATCCCCTGGAGAAGGGAATACAACACTTCTGTATTCTTTCCTGGAGAATCCCATGGACAGAGGAACCTGGCGGGCTACAGTCCATAGGGTTGTACATAGTTGGACACGACTGAAATGACTCAGCACAAACTCTATTGCATGGGAATATCCAGTTGTCCCAACACCACTTTCTTTCCCCATTGAACTGTCTTGTTATCCTTGTTGAGAATCAAATTGACCCACAATGAACTGGGTTTCTTTCTGGACTCTCAATTCTATTCCATTGATCTTTGCTTATCCTTATGCCAGTACAACACTATCTTGATTAGTAAGCTTAGCATCCAGGAAATGTGAAGCCTCCAATTTTGTTCTTCTTTTCCAGTATTGTTTTGGTTATTCGTGGCAGTTTTTGTTTCCATTTGAATTTTCAGGATCACCTTATCAATTTCTGCAAAATACCAAGTGGGGTTTTGATAGGGACTGTATTCAAAGTGTAGATCAGTTTTGGGAGTACTACTATATTAACAATATTCAGTCTTCTGATCTATGATCATGGGATGTCTTTGCATTTATTAGATGCATTTTTACTTTCTTTAAACAATATTTTGGGACTTTCCTAGTGGTCCAGTGATTAGGACTCCATGCTCCTAATGCAGGGGGAAAGGGTTTAATCCCTGGTTGGGAAACTAAGATTATTCCCACATGCTGTATGGCATGGCCAAAAAAAAAAAACAATGTTTTGACACAGTGATGTTAAGCCATCCTTCTATTTGCACTACTGGGGTAAGTAAATCCCAGTTGATCATGTTTTTATGTTGGATTTGCTTTACTAGTATTTTTCTTGAGCTTCTTGAACATATACATTGCTTTTCATCAAATTTAGGGCAGACATTATTTCTTCAAATATATTTTGTCTGTTTTGTCTCCTCCTCTGTTATACCCATTATGAATGTTTGTGTGCTTAATGTTGTACCACATTTTCATAAGGCTCTGTTCATTTTTCTTCACTCTTTTCAAATGAAAAGTTCAGCTTTTTGATTTGGGGTCTGGTGGGTGTATTATATCCTTTACTAGCATTTTCTTTTCTCCCACTTGTCTTTGGCTGCACTGGGTCTGTGTTGCTGTGTGTGGGCTTTCTCTAGTTGTGGCAAGCAGGGGCTACTCTCTAGATGTGGGGCATGGGCTTCTCACTGCAGTGGCTCCTCTAGTGGTGGAGCACAGGTTCTTGGCATGTGGGCTTCAGCAATTGTGGCACATGGACTGAGTTGTTCTGTGGCACATGGAATATTGCTGGAACAGGGATCGAACCTGTGTCCCCAGCATTGGCAGGAATGGATTATTAAACACTGGACCACCACAGAAGTCGGAGTATTTTCAATGAGTCACTGTCATCACATATTCCTTTAATTATTTAAACATGGTTTAAGTTCTTTGAATGTATTTAAAATAGATGTTTGAAGTCCTTAGTCACCAAGTTCAACATCTGACTCCCCCTCAAAGGCAATCTTTTTTTCCCCCTGCATATAGGTCACACTTTCCTGTTTATTAATCTGAAGTTAGGTAACATATTGTAGCAGCACTGGATTTGGTTGTCTCTGCTCCAGAGTCTGTATAGTAACTTGGCTGGACTAATTTCTCGTGTGCAGGCCCTAATTTTTGGATTTTTAATTTTTATCTTGACACCTAGGTTCCTAAAGTAATTCCCTGTGTCAGAGGTATTGTTTAGCAGTCATCCACTGATTGACTGGAGTTGTACCATAGCCCCCAAGTACAATGGAGCCAATAAGATTTTCTTCTTTTGCTGCTTGACCAGTGCGGTTTAGAGATTGCTTTCACACTTCTGGGAGTCTACAAATTGTCTCACATTTAGTCAAGGACTAATAGCAAATAAGTTTCTTCTTCAGTTGCTCCAGAGAGAGCAGAGCCTTAGGTATGTGTACACTCATCCTTATCACCAGACCTCCTTTGCTGGCTCTTTCTCTCATATGTTAAACTTCTGGCTGGTCTGCCTCTATAAGTATCATACCATGCTTTTGATTGTTTGATACCAGGCTCCACTGATTGTTTGCTGATTTTTACTTTGTACAATTCCTTGAAGGCACAAATTGCTACACAATCCAAATAAAGTAAGGTCCCTCAGGCAGCACCATGGTGTTGCCAATTTTTGAGTTTTTCTATGACCCTGTTTGAACCTCTATATTATGGACAGTATCTAAGGGAGATAGGAGCTGCCACTTGGCTGCCAAGCTCTCTGTAATACCTGTTCTGCAACAAGGAGCTGGGTGGGGAAATGGGTGTAACCTCTAGCTCACATGTTAAGACTCCTATTACTAAGCTTTGCAGATATTTAGTAAATGGTTTTCAATTTGCTGCAAATCCCTTTATCATTCTTTCGAGACTCTGAATGATGGTCTTGGCTAACTTTAATACCCATTAGGCAAATATTTTTCTGGGGAGAATTTCCATTGGTCTTTTCATATTGCCACCTAGAATTCCTCCCCATTACAGTTTTCAATTGACTATGTAGAAACTGGTGATCACGTTTATGAATTTAACCTAGTCCACAAACCTGATTACAAAAAGGATTCAGTTCTATTTTTTAAGTTGAAATTAACAAACATCTAATTAAAAATTATATACTATTTTTTCCTCCATTACCCCAAGTAACAGAAAGTACATCTACATATAGATACAAGGGGAAAGTATAACATATAAAATATTCACTCTTGTTCTAATGCTTAGGATGGCAAACTATTAAGTAGGTGCTAATTCAAACTTCCAGCACTTTTGTCAGAAAGTCTCAGGAAAGCTCTGTTCACACAGAGAGTAAAGTATAGAGAAAATACATTATTCCAGTAAGCTACTACCTCCTGTTGTTGTTAAGCCGTTAAGTTGTATCCAACTTCTTGCGGTCCCATGAACTGCAGCATGCCAGGCTTACCTGTCCTTCATTGTCTCCCAGAGTTTGCTCAAATTCATGCCCATTGAGTCAGCAATGCCATCCAACCTACTTCCTAAATCTTTAATTGAATTTTTATAAGATAGTATACTTTGATCAAATACAGCTTGCAAAGTAGGAAAAACCTATATATCATTTCTCCTCTTTTTGGCTTTTCAATGAAATTTTTACAGGCTTTCTATCATTTTACATGCCAAACCTTTGAAAAATAAATCTCAGAATATAAATTTTACCAAAGAAGTAATCAAGAGGCAAAATACTTAAGTGACTTCCAAGGCCATTTTGTTGTTCGGTCCTGAAGTTGCGTCTGACTCTTGCAGCACCACAGACTACAGCTTGCCAGGCTCCTCTGTCCATGCTATACTGCAGGCAAGAATACTGGAGTGGGTTGCCATTTCCTTCTCCAGGAGACTTTCCCAACCCAGGAATCAAACCCATGTTTCCCGCATTGCAAGCAGATTCTTTACCACTTTGCCACCAGGGAAGCCCAAGGTAATAGTAATGACGAATCTAAAACTAGAAGCAATGAAAGGATTTAACATCCAGCCTTCAGCTCGGAGAATGCAATGGCACCCCACTCCACTACTCTTGCTTGGAAAATCCCATGGACGGAGGAGCCTGGTGGGCTGCAGTCCATGGGGTCTCAGAGAGTCGGACACGACTAAGCGACTTCACTTTCACGCACTGGAGAAGGAAATTGCAACCCACTCCAGTGTTCTTGCCTGGAGAATTCCAGGGATGGAGGAGCCTGGTGGGCTGCCGTCTATGGGGTTGCACAGACTCGGACACGACTGAAGCGACTTAGCAGCAGGAGCAGCAGCCACCTTCAGCTCTGTGCACCAAATCAAACTAGATAAGCTAATATTCTTTCTGACAAGCTGAAAAAGTCTGCACTCCTATACATAAAGTGGACTTTAATTCACACACACTATTATGTTCCTTGGGAAGATACCCTTTTCTGAGTATTATAAAACTAAAGCGTTAATGATGTCAATGATACAGTCTGTTAAACACTACTGCCCATTGTCTTAGATCAGGCTGCTATATAATAAAAATACCACAGACTGGGTGGCTTTAAAAAACAAATTTACTTCTCACAATTCTGAAGGCTGAAATTCCAAGATCAGGGTATCAGGATGAATCTTCTTCCAAGCTTGTAGACAGCAGCCTTCCCTGATGGATTTTTCTCAAAGGGGAGGGAAAGATTATCTGTTATCGTCTCCATTAAAGGCACTCCTAGACTTTCTGGGTCTCCTGGACTCAGGACCCAGGAGAAAGGATCAGTGACCCCAGAAAAGACTGAGCCAGACCTGCCTTTGAGTGTTTGGGAGTCTCCAGTGGAGGCACGGGTTGACAGTGGCCTGCCAGGGGGTCAGGGACACTGACAGCAGCAGTCCTGGGAGCTGGGATATGCTGGCATAAGTTCTTTTGGAGGGGGTCACCATTACTGCCATAAACCCTACCATTGATGAAGAACTGATGCTTCTGAATTGTGGTTCTAGAGAAGATTCTTAAGACTCTTGGACAGCAAGGAGATAAAACGAGTCAATCCTAAAGGAAATCAACCCTGAATATTCATTGGAAGGATTGATGTTGAAGCTGAAGTTCCAATACTTTGGCCACCCGATGTGAAGAGCCAACTCACTGGAAAACACCCTGATGCTGGAAAAGACTGAGAGCAGGAGGAGAAGGGGATGACAGAGGATGAGATGACTGGATGGCATCACCAACTCAATGGACATGAGTCTGAGCAAACTCCGGGAGATAGTGAAGGACAGGGAAGCCTGGCATGCTATAGTTCATGGGGTTACAAAGAGTTGGAGGCAACTTGGTGATTGAACAAGAACAATCCCTACCATAGTTTGGTCTCAGGCCAAATTACAGGAAGGGAACACAGCCCCATCCACCAACAGAAAACTGGATTAAAGATTTACTGACCAAGGCCCTGCCCACCAGAGCAAGACTCAGTTTTCTCCACAGCCAGTTCCTCCTATCAGGAAGCTTCCACAAGCCTCTTATCCTCATCCATCAGAGGGCAGACAGAATGAAAACCACAATCACAGAAAATTAACAAAAATGATCACATGGACCAAAGCTTTGTGTAACTTAATGCAATTATGAGCCATGCCGTGTAGGGCCACGCAAGACAGATGGGTCATGGTGGAGAGTTCTGACAGAACGTGGTCCAATGGAGAAGGGAATGTAAACCACTTCAGCATTTTGCCTTGAGAGCCCCATGAACAGTATGAAAAGGCAAAAAGATATGACACTGAAAGATGAAACCCCCAGGTTGGTAAGTGCCCAATATGTTACTGGAGAAGAATGGAGAAATAGCTCCAGAAGGAATGAAGAGGCTGTCAAACTGGAAATGACGCTCAGCTATGGATGTATCTGGTGGTGAAAGTAAAGTCAGATGCTGTAAATAACAATACTGCATAGGACCGTGGAATGTGAGTTTCATGAATCAAGGTAAATTAGAAGTTGTCAAACAGGAGATGGCAAGTGTGAACATTAACATTTTAGGAATCAGTGAACTAAAATGGATGGCAAGGGGTGAATTTAATTCAGATGACCATTTTATCTACTACTGTGGGCAAGAACCCCTTAGAAGAAATGGAGTAGTCCACATAGTCAACAAGAGTCCAAAATGCAGTACTTGGGTGCAGTCTCAAAAATGACAGAAATGACAGGATGATCTTGATTCGTTTCCAGGGCAAACTATTCAACATCACAGTAATCCAAGTCTATGCCCCAACCACTAATGCTGAAGAAGCTGAAGCTGAACGGTTCTATGAAGATCTACAAGACCTGCTAGAACACCCCCCAAAAGAGGTCCTTTTCATCATAGGGGACTGAAATGCAAAAGTAGGAAGTCAAGAGAAACCTAGAGTAACAGGCAAGTTTGGCCTTGGAGTACAAAATGAAGCAGGGCAAAGGCTAACAGAGTTTTGTCAAGAGAATGCACTGATCATAGCAAACACTCTCTTCCAACAACACAAAAGACAGCTCTATACATGGACATCACCAGATGGTCAATACCAAAATCAGACTGATTATATTCTTTGCAGTCAAGGATGGAGAAGCTCTACAGACTCAGCAAAAACAAGGCTGGGAGCTGACTGTAGCTCAGATCTTGAACTCCTTATTGTAAAATTTAGACTTAAATTGAAGAAAGTAGGGAAAACCATTAGGCCATTCAGGTATGACCTAAATCAAATCCCTTATGATTATCCAGTGGAAGTGACAAATAGATTCAAGGGATTAGATCTGATAGACAAGAGTGCCTAAAGAACTGTGGATGGAGGTTTGTAACACTGGACAGGAGGCAGTGATCCAAACCATCCCAAAGAAAGCAAGAAGGCAAAGTATTTGTCTGAGGAGGCCTTATAAATAGCTGAGAAAAGAAGTGAAAGGCAAAGGAGAAACAGAAAGATATATCCAACTGAATGCAGAGTTCCATAGAACAGCAAGGAGAGATAAGAAAGCTTTCTTAAGTGAATGATGCAAAGAAACAGAGGAAAACAATAAAATGGGAAAGACTAGAGATCTCTTCAAGAAAATTAGATACCAAGGGAATATTTCATGCAAAGATGGGTACAATAAAGGACAGAAACGGTATGTACCTAACAGAAGCAAAAGAGATTAAGAAGAGGTGGCAAGAATACATAGAAGAACTGTACAAAGCTCTTAATGACCCAGATAACTACGATGGTGTGGTCACTCATCTAGAGCCAGACATCCTGGAGTGTGAAGTCAAGTGAGCCTTAGGATGTATTACTACAAAGCTAGTGAATGTGATGGAATTCTAACTGAGCTACTTAAAATCCTGATAGATGATGCTGTTAAAGTATGGCACTATTTATGTCAGTAAATCTAAAAAACTCAGCAGTGGCCACAGGACTGGGAAAGGTCACTTTTCATTTCAATCCCAAAGAAGGGCAATGCCAAAGAATGTTCAAACTACACTGTACAATTGTGCTCATTTCACATGCTAGCAAGGTAATGCTTAAAATCCATCATGCTAGGCATCCACAGTACCTGAACTGAGAACTTCTAGATGTACAAGCTGGATTTCGAAAAGGCAGAGGAACCAAAGATCAAATTGCCAACATCTGAATCATAGAGATATCCAGAAAAAGATCTGCTTCACTGACTACATGAAAGCCTTTGACTTTGTAGATCACAACACACTGTGGACAATTCTTAAAGAGATGGGAATACCAGACCACCTTATCTGCCTCCTGTGAAACCTGTATGGAGGTCAAGAAGCAACAGCTAGAACTGGACATGGAACAATGGACCAGTTCAAAAATGGGAAAGGGGTACATTAAGGCTGTATATTGTCACATTGCTTATTTAACTTCTATGCAGAGTACATCATGGGAAATGCCAGGCTGGAGGAATCACAAGCTGGAATCAAGATTGGCAGGAGAAATGTCAATAACCTCAGATATGCAGATGACACCACCCTTATGGCAGAAAGTGAAGAGGAACTAAAGAGCCTCTTAATGAAGGAGGAAGGGGAGAATGAAAAAGCTGGCTTAAAACTCCATATTCAAAAAATTAAGACAATGGCATCTGGTCCCATCACTTCATGGCAAATAGATGGGGAAACAATGTAAACAGTGACACACTTTATTTTCTTGGGCTCCAAAATCACTGTGGACAGTGTCTTTAGCCATGAGACAAAAGACATTTTTTGTAAAGGAAAAGCTGACAAATCTAGACAGTATATTGAAAAGCAGAGATATCGCTTGGCCCACAAATGTCTGTATAGTCAAAGCTATGGTATTTCCAGTGGTCATGTATGGATGTGAGAGTTGGATCATAAAGAAGACTGAGTGCCAAAGAACTGATGCTTTCAAACTGTGGTGTTGGAGAAGAGTCTTGGGAGTCCCTTGGACAGCAAGATCAAGCCAGTCAATCCTAAAGGAAATCAAACCTGAATACTTACTGGAAGGACTGATGCCAAAGCTGAAGCTCCAATACTTTGGCCACCTGATGTGAAGAACTGACTCACCGGAAAAGACCCTGATGCTGGGAAAGATTGAAGGCAGGAAAAGGGGATGACAGAAGATGAAATGGTTGACTGGCATAATCGATTCAATGGACAAGAGTTTGAGCAGACTCTGGGAGATAGTGAAAGACAGAGAACCCTGGTGTGCTGCAGTCCATGGGGTCACAAAGTGTCAGACAGGACTGAGTAACAATGTAAAGGCACTAACCCCATGTCATGAGAGGTCCATCCTCAAAATCTAGCTACCGAAGGCCCCACCTCTAAACACCATCACGTTGAGAGGGAGGGACCGGAGTTATGACTTCAACAGATAAATTTGAGGGAAACAAATATTCAGTCCACAGTGTCCACCTTTGCTAGAAACAAGATTTTTTTTTTACATGACAGAAATAGAGGTTCTCTATACATGTGGGGCTCAGAAGGTAAAGAATCTGCCTGCAAAGCAGGAGACCTGGCTTTGATCCCTGGGTTGGGAAGATCCACTGGAGAAGGAAATGGTAACTCTCTCCAGTATTCTTGCCTGGAGAATTCCATGGACAGAGAAGCCTAGTTGGCTACAGTCATGGGGATGCAAAGAAGACACGACTGAATGACTAACACTTCCACTTTCATAAATTTAAAAACCTAATAATTTAAACAAAGTGAAAAGTAGTATCAATTCAAAAAATATCTTAAAAATATAGTAACAAGTGGTGCTGGGAAAATTGGTCAACCACTTGTAAAAGAATGAAACTACAACACTTTCTAACATCATACACAAAAAGAAACTCAAAATGGATTAAAGATCTAAATGTAAGACCAGGAACTGGAAAACTGAGAACATAGGCAAAACTCTCCGACATAAATCACAGCAGGATCCTCTATGACCCACCTCCCTGAATATTGGAAATAAAAGCAAAAATAAACAAATGGCACCTAATTAAAATTAAAAGCTTTTGCACAATGAAGGAAACTATAAGCAAGGTGAAAAGACACTCTTCAGAATGGGAGAAAATAATAGCAAGTGAAGCAACTGACAAAGAATTAATCTCAAAAATATACAAGCAACTCCTGCAGCTCAATTCCAGAAAAATAAATGACCCAATCAAAAAATGGGCCAAAGAATTAAACAGACATTTCTCCAAAGAAGACATACAGATGGCTAACAAGCACATGAAAAGATGCTCAACATCACTCATTATCAGGGAAATGCAAATCAAAACCACAATGAGGTACCACCTCACACCAGTCAGAATGGCTGCAATCCTAAAGTCTACAAGCGATAAATGCTGGAGAGGGTGTGGAGAAAAGGGAACCCTCTTACACTGTTGGTGGGAATACAAACTAGTACAGCCACTATGGAGAACAGTGTGGAGATTCCTTAAAAAACTGGAAATAGAACTGCCATATGACCCAGCAATCCCACTGCTGGGCATACACACCGAGGAAACTAGAATTGAAAGAGACACGTGTACCCCAATGTTCATCGCAGCACTGTTTATAGCCAGGACATGGAAACAACCTAGATGTCCATCAGCAGATGAATAGATAAGAAAGCAGTGGTACATATACACAATGGAATATTACTCAGTCATTGAAAAGAATATATTTGAATCAGTTCTAATGAGGTGGATGAAACTGGAGCATATTATACAGAGTGAAGTAAGTCAGGAAGAAAAACACCAATACAGTATACTAATGCATATATATGGAATTTAGAAAGATGGTAATGATAACCCTGTATGCAAGACAGCAAGAGACACAGATGTATAGAACAGTTTTTTGGACTCTGTGGGAGAGGGCGAGGATGGGATGATTTGGGAGAATGGCATTGAAACATGTATATTATCATATGTGAAACAAATTGCCAGTCCAGGTTCAAAGCATGATACAGGGTGCTTGGGGCTGGTGCGCTGGGATAACCCAGAGGGATGGGATAGGGAGGGAGGTGGGAGGGGGGTTCAGGATGGGGAACACATGTACACCTGTGGCGGATTCATGTCAATGAATGGCAAAACCAACACAATATTGTAAAGTAATTAGCCTCCAATTAAAATAACTAAATTTATATTAAAAAATAAAAGGTCACCTAAAAAAAATATATATAATATCAATTTTAGAGAATAATTTTTCTTCTAATAAACTATTTTGTGATAAAATATAACTGATATAAAGAGAATTTCTACTATGCTAATAAAAGTTTATGAGGCACCATAGTTATCATTTTTTCTTTCCAGATTGTCCCCAAGCCCAGACGAAGAAGTTATGATAAAAAAGTTAGAAATCTAATAGCATTGTTATTGAATATTAAGTCAATATTTATAACATTGGCAATTTTACACAGAATACTGGGTATTCTTTTTGTAGAATTGGGAAAACAAACCACATTTTCTATTTCTTTTCTTAGACATATTTTGCATGCAAGCAAAATATTCTTGTTTTTCTTTGCCATGAAGATTCTTCAAAAAAGACTTTTCAAATAACTAGATTTGGCATATTTGCACAGCTGTATATCTAATTTTAAGTGTGTTAAATAATTGATCAAGAAGAATATGGTCAAAGAGGTACCCAGGGAATAATTATTGAAGAAAAACACAAACTAAGGGGAAAAATTTTTTTTCTCCCAGAATATAAACTCAAGTTTAGAGAAGTTTCTTCCATGATATGAGATTGTTAGGGGTTAAATTTTCATAAAAACTAATCAAACCCCTTCTCACAATTTAAAGTTCTACATGACCTTAAGGACCAAAATAATATGTTGTGAAAAACAATATGGGAAGTTACTTGGAGTACGAAGTTAAAAGCAAATTTTCTAAATGACAATGGCTACCCACTGGGGAAGCTATCAGATTTACTTCAAAGCAGTTAAAGCTTCTTTTATCCAGGTATATGTAAGCAACATTCCATACCATTAAATATCCCCTCCTTTTTGAAACATTTTACTTGGCTTCCAGCACATCAGTCTCCTAACTTTTCTTCTAGCTCACTAGTGAGTACTTCTCAGTCTCTTGCTGGTTCCTCCTCTTCTCTACTACTTAATATTTGCATGCTCCAGGGTTCAGTCCTTTGCCATTTTCTCTTTGCAAGCTGTACTAAGTGATCTCATCCAACATCATGACCATGAAATAAAGACTCCCAAATCAATTGTCAGAATCAAAATGTACTCTGCATTCTTGGACTTGGATATTCAACTGCCTATTTAGTATCTCCAAACTAACATGACCAAAAACACCCTCATGACTCCATACTCCTTCAAATCTGTTCCTCATCTCTCCATTCCAGCATTCACCCAGTTGCTCAATCAAAAAACTAGATGTCATCCTTTACTCCCCTCCCCCCACTTCATATCCAAGCTATCAGCAGAGCCTTTAAAATATAGCTCGAATACAGTATCTGACT
>NW_024070207.1:9068190-9148300 GCF_014754425.2 Oryx dammah
CACCTCCCCCATCATCTACCACACTAGTCTAGGACTCTTGCCTGGAAAACTGTAATAACCTAACTGCTCTCTCTGCTTTTACCCTTAATCCTCTTCAGTCTAAACTCTACACTGCAGCTCTATAGTTCAGTTCAGTCTCTCAGTCATGTCCCACTCTTTGTGACCTCATGGGCCACAGCATGCCAGGCTTCCCTGTCCATCACCAACTCCTGGAGCTTGTTCAAATTCATGTCCATTGAGTTGGTGATGTCATCCAACCATCTCATCCTCTGTCATCCCCTTCTCCTTCTGCCTTCAATCTTTCCCAGCATCAGGGTCTTTTCCAATGAGTCAGTTTTTCTCATCAGGTGGCCAAAGTATTGGAGCTTCAGCTTTAGCATCAGTCCTTCCAATGAATATTCAGGATGGATTTCCTTTAGGATGGACTGGCTGGATCTCCTTGCACTCCAAGGGACTCTCAAGAGTCTTCTCCAACACCACAGTTCAAAAGCATCAATTCTTTGGCACTCAGCTTTCTTTATAGTCCACTTCTCACATCCATACATGACTACTGGAAAAACCATAGCCTTGACTAGACAGACCTTTGTTGGCAAAGTAATGTCTCTGCTTTTTAATATGCTGTCTAGATTGGTTAGTAGTAGTAGATTGGTTGTAGCTTTTCTTCCAAGGAGCAAGTGTCTTTGAATTTCATGGCTGCAGTCACCATCTGCAGTGAATCTGGAGCCTAAGAAAATAAAGTCTGTCACTGTTTCAATTGTTTCCCCATCTATTTGCCATGAAGTGATGGGACTGGATGCCATGATCTTTGTTTTTTGAATGTTGAGCTTTAAGCCAGCTTTTTCACTCTCCTCTTTCACTTTCATCAAGATGCTCTTTAGTCCCTCTTAGCTTTCTGCCATAAGGGTGGCATCATCTGCATATCTGAGGTTATTGATATTTCTCCCAACAATCTTGATTCTAGCTTGTGCTTCATCCAGCCTGGCATTCTGCATGACGTACTCTGCATGTAAGTTAAATAAACAGGGTGACAATATATAGCCTTGATGTACTCCTTTCCCAATTTGGAACCAGTCTGTTGTTCCATGTCCAGTTCTAACTGTTGCTTCTTCTTGACCTGCATTCTCAGGAGGCAGGTAAGGTGGTGTGGTATTCCCATCTCTTGAAGAATTTTCCAGTTTGTTATGATCCACATAGTAAATCTGTGATCTACAATGTCAAACTATGCCACTCCTCGGCTCTCCATCCTTCGAATAGCTTCCCATTACATATCCATACCCAGCTACAAGGATCATCATGAACTACTCTCTGGCTTTCTCCCATTTCATTTCTTATCATTCCTTTAGTCACTAGGTTGTAACCCTACTGGCCTCTGCTATTCCTCAAACATGCCAAGTAAGTTAACATTTTCAAACCTTCTTACTTGCCTTTACCTCTTCCTAGAATGCTCTTTCCCCAATATTCACATGGTTCATACACTTATTTCATTAGGGCCTCTGCATATGTCACCTCTTCAAACAGGTCTTCCTTAAGCATCTTATATTGCAACCCTCTCAAACATGTATATCTCTTTATGTATAATTTGGCGGAAGGCAGAGTCTGATGATGAAGTCATTTTTCACTTGCTGGCTAAAGAACCCAGATCCTGCAAATCAAAGTTGGCCACACTGAAGCTCTCCTGAGCCATGGATAAGAAGACAATTTTAATGACCCTCTGAAGATGGCAGTCTGTTGCTGAAGTGAATATGGAAACTCAATGAACCACTGGGCCTCTACCAATGAGGAAGGAATTTAGTACCATACATTTAGTTTGTTTCTGTCCCTATTCTTTGCTTTTTCTTTATAGCATCTGATATTATACATCTATTTACAACCTGTATTATCTGTCTTCTCCAATGGAGAAGTAAGTCCCACAAAAGCAGGTACTATATAACCAGCACACAGAAGAATTCACAGCACATGGTAAGCTCAGTAAATATGTATAAAATAAAAAATGAGTGAATAAATAGGATTCTAGTCTGAACACCTTCCAATAATATAGTTCAGGGTTGTTTTGCTTTACAGGAAAAAAAGAACTGCAATCTGCCCTTAAATACAAAAGTAAATTCAGCTTTATTTCTCTCAAATGATACAAATTTTATTAAAAGACAGAATTTTTCTGTAGCACTGAAGCAAAATTCTATGGTAAATTTTCAGCAAGATATTCTAGCTATTATAAAAATTTTAAAAAGCTTCAGAATTATTCCTGAAAATAAGTTACGGTTAATTTAGTAAAACCTAAACATTCAAAAATGGGATATATACATACACATACATGCACATGCACAAAATAGAGCAGTCTCGTAAAATCAAACTGGCAAAACTCCAGGAATGCAGATTATCCCACAGTTCTCTCCCTTTCCTTCTCTCATCAAATTGCTACTACCAGTGAAGGCCCAAGAATCTACCAACTACCTAAAGTCAGCTTTTAGAGTTAGAAATATATCCTGTTAACTTGGTGTTGGTATGGTTGTCCAAAATCAGTAAAAGGGCAACATTCGCAGAGGTTTCAGAGGCAGCTGAGTATTTTGCATAAATATGTCCGGCTTAGCTGCCACTGTATATTATCATCTGCTCTCTTCCATAAAAATACAAATCATAGTTTACAAAAATGTGAAAAATCCCACCACATAATGGATATATCTCTTTATGCATAATTTGATAGAAGGCAGAGACTGATGATGAAGTTATTTTTCACTAGTGGGCTAAAGAACCTAAATCCTGGAAATAAAGTCAGCCACACTGAGGCTCTCCTGAGCCATGGGTAGAAAGCCAGTCTAAGCACTCCCTGAAGGTAGCAGTCTGTTGGTGAAACGAGTATGGAAACTCAAGTTGAGCCTCTTGATCTCTTCAGCAGCAAGGAAGTTTAGTCCCATATGCTCAGTTTGCTTCTGTCAACATTCATTTAATGTTGATCAGGTGGAAGAAGGAAAAAAAGCCCCTTTGACCCAATGCTGTCAGACAGCATAAATCATAAAATTCATGGATTTTCATTTTTACAAGAAGTGCATAAACGATGCCCACTCTCTTCCTGAACTAGCAATTGGGGATTCTAAAAGTGGTTGCCAACTTTGTAAAGCAGTTAACTCCTGCAAACAGTTAGCTACATGAAAAGTCAAAGGCTATGCTTATCCTCTTCTCAGTTTTACAAAAGCTGATGGCAGCCACAGGAACGAGCAGCTAGTAAGCCAGGTGTACCTCTGCTCCTGTGCAAAAGGCCTGAGAAACTCTGAAGCTACACTTGTACACACGTGGTCCAATGATGCCATCTCCGTGGCAACCAGATGTCTCAGTTATCTAGTCTGGTGCCAGGTTTGGAGACTGTGGTAAATTTCAGAGGCTTGTAACCTGCCTGAAGCCAATGGTTGCTAAAATAGTATCACTCATCCAACATGGTCTTCTAGAATAGGGTCAGGAAACTTTTCTATAAAGAGTTGTACAGTAAATATTTTTGGCTTTGCAGACCACAGAGTATCTGTCCCAAACACTCAGCTTTGACATTGTGGCAAAGCCAGAGGCAAGACGTAAATGCCCAGATGCGACTGTCCTGGAGACGGAGCCTGATTTCATCCAAGGGTCATAATTTGCCAACTCTACTCAAGAACTCTGCCATTTCCCATCATGAGGTGGAGTCTAATACCCCTCCCCTTGAACTCGGGGAAGTATGTGATTTGCTTGTGACCAAGAGAGTATGAAGGAACTGAGAGTTCATGACCTCCAAGGCTGCATCAGAAAAGGTGATGTTTCTTGTCCCTGAGACATCTGCCTGCCTGGAGCCCCAAGCCACCATAGAAGCATCCAGTTGTCCTGAGGCCACCATGCTGTAAGGAAGCCCAAGTGAGCCACATGGAAAGACCAAATGAAGAAGCCTTGAGACTCTAAGAAGAGGAGGAGATTAACTCAGCCAGCCTCCAGAGTTCTAGCTCTCCATCCACCCGACGACAAGTTTGGGAGAGACCCTGAGGCAGAATCACCCAGTTGAAGCTCTCCCCAAATTCCTGCCTCCTAGAAATAGAAATATTAATAAAAAATGATTGCTATTATTTTAAGGCACTAAACAAAAAAACTCAGAATACAGTCTCAAAACTAGTGAGTGGCAGATATGAGATTCAAACCTAGGTTGGCTTGACTCCAACCCCACGTCTGTTCTATTACATGACTGCTAACAGCAGCCTTTTAAAAATATCGTGCTAAAACATCCATGACATGAAACATTAAAAAAAATGTTGATCAGGTGATTTATGCTCTCTGCTCAGGGGACAGAAGAACGATGAATACTACTTCTTATGAAGTGTTTCAAGCCGTGTAACCCCTCTGAAAATAAATAGTCCAAATACCAGTTCCATTTCTTCCCCTGCAGGCACAAAAAAGGGAAAATTACTTATCAGGTATTTAGTTTGCTTATTCTCTACCTCTTCTTTGCCTAGAAAAAGTTCCCAGCATCCTGGATGTGCACACCAAGAGTAAGCTCGAGTAGCCATGTTCTTTACTAAAACTCAGTCACTAAAGCAACATTCAAAGTAGAGCATACCCAAAATTTAAGGGCTAAATATTCCTTTTATTATATTGACAAAAAAATGTAGCTGTTCAGCTGAACAAGTACTGTGAAATGGAAATGGGTCATCATTCCTGCACTCTAGGAATTTAACATCTAAAGTACACAGCACAGGAGCAGACATTATTACATTACTGTCTATATTAAATATGTACACAGCAGAGTTTCTATACTGAGACAACTGTGTTTCATTTTGTTACAGTTACACTTTGACTACATGCAAGTGTATTATAAAATAAGACGATGCACAGACACAACAGCAAGAGTCAAACTATGAATAGTTTTATCTATGTAGAGGATATGTGCCAATGAAGTCACATAAAAGTCACTGGAATTAATTCAGAAAGCAAGTACTTTACTTTGAATTTGCCTAGGCAGCAGACTTGGGATTTGGGAAAAACTAAAGGTATAAATTCTTTTGATGAAATGAAGCTTTATCCCTGCACACGATGAAAATAAATTTCCTTACCCGAATAGAGCTCATGTTTACTTTCCTTTCTTCTGGGCATTCCTTTAAAACAAACAAACAAAAAAAGGAAATGGAGAGAAATGGGGATGAAAATATTTGGTTAGCAGAAATTACCAGAAAATTAAGATGGCTCTTCACTGTCTGATTCATTTGCTATGTTCTATTCCTACCAACATTCTTGGAATCCTTTTGAATAAACACCCACTATAACCTTTCATATTTGTCCCTAGAAGCACAAACAGAAAGAAGATAAAATCACAGCAGATAAAGTGAGCACCATTTTGTTAATCTACGGCCTCATTTTTAAACATTCTGGACTCAGTCACGGGTGGAGATGGCAGGTATTATAGAAGATTTTTCCTGAGGAATATGATTATCTGAATTGAGTTTTGAAGGATGAGGACGAAGTCTGGTGAGGCACTCTGTGTACACAGTAGGTTTCTGAAATTGTAATGCTTTATGTAAACTCAAGAGCTAGGTGAGCTAGCTAGTTATTTTCTGGCTTTTACTATCACCTACGGTACTGCACTGAAAAGCCATCGATTCTAACAATCTTTTTTATGAATCACTGAGAAATAACTCTGCTGATCAAACCATGTATAACACAATTAGAAGTTTATATTTTATAATGAGTGAGTTTTAGATGTAGGCAGATTTTGAACATATATCATTTTTACCAACATGAAATGGTAAATGCAAACAAAATTCAATGGTGAAAGTTATTTCTAAAACTTCACATTCAGAGTCTAACTCTTCTGAAGTACTTTTCTACTTGAGGGTTGTGGACATCTATGTTTATCTTCACACAGTATCATTCTCTGTGCTAGAGAGTGGATTATGCAGCATTTCTTAAAGGAACAGAAAGCTACAGTGCTTGGGTCTCAACTGCAAAAAGCTAACCTACTTTTGGCCCTTGCCTCAAGGAAACGTCCAAAACATATATGGTTCACCGCTTCTCTACCTTCTTCCTCTGAGTCATTTGATTTTAAGGGCTTAATATAGTGCTCCAATATCATCTCCAATTCTCCCCCACACTGCTGACATCCAATCTGCAAGGTCTGATTCTGGCAATCTGCCAGTAAACACTTAAAACAGCAAAACTCTATCATGATTGCTACCTAGCTGACATCAATCACATGATGCACCCCGATCTCTGAAAAGTTAAAAAGCAAAAAAAAAAAACAAGTAGTTTGGGAACTGATAAAGTATCATCCATGCTGATGAATTTCATACTTATTTCTCACATTCCAACACCTCTCTTGAGCTCTAAAGGTCCCTATTTCAAGGTGCCTACTTACACTTCTTGGATATCTAACAGGCATCTCAAACTTAAGTAGGTCCTACTTAACTGATTGATTCTTGATTCTTAACCTGCCCTCCCCGCAAAAACAAAATAACCTATCCTGTTATTCTATCAGTGAGTCAGTTCAGTTGCTCAGTCGTGTCTGATTCTTTGTGACCCCATGAACCAAAGCACGCCAGGCCTCCCTGTCCATCACCAACTCCCGGAGTCCACCCAAACCCATGTCCATCGAGTCAGTGATGCCATCCAACCACCTCATCCTGTTGTGCCCTTCTCCTCCTGCCCTCAATTCTTCCCAGCCTCAGGGTCTTTTCCAATGAGTCAGCTCTTCACATCAGGTGGCCAAAGTATTGGAGTTTCAGCTTCAACATCAGTCCTTCCAATGAACACCCAGGACTGATCTCCTTTAGGATGGACTGGTTGGATCTCCTTGCAGTCCAAGGGACTCTCAAGAGTCTTCTCCAACACCACAGTTCAAAAGCATCAATTTTTTGGTGCTCAGATTTCTTTATAGTCCAACTCTCTGGACCTTTGTTGATAAAGTAATGTCTCTGCTTTTTAATATGCCATCTAGGTTGCTCATAACTGTCCTTCCAAGGAGTACATGTCTTTTAATTTCATGGCTGCAATCACCACCTGCAGTGATTTTGGAGCCCCCCCAAAATAAAGTCAGCCACTGTTTCCCCATCTATTTGCCATGAAGTGATGGGACTGGATGCCATGATCTTAGTTTTCTGAGTGTTGAGCTTTAAGCCAACTTTTTCACTCTCCTCTTTCACTTTCATCAAGAGGCTCTTTAGTTTTTCGCTTTCTGACATAACGGTGGGTCATCTGCATATCTGATGTTATTGATATTTCTCCTGGCAACCTTGATTCCAGCTTGTGCTTCCTCCAGCCTAGCGTTTCTCATAATGTACTCTGCATATAAGTCTATACTCTGCAAATAAGCAGGGTGACAATATACAGCCTTGATATACTCCTTTTCCTATTTGGAACCAGTCTGTTGTTCCATGTCCAGTTCTAACTGTTGCTTCCTCTTGTTCCTTAATCTAAGTCACACTGGCCTTCCTTTTTTCCCCTGAATCCTTTAAGTACTGTCCCCACTGCCTAGAATGCTCTTCTTCCAGCTATTTTTAGGTTGGCTTATTCTCATCTTTTAGAAGAAATCTCAGATCAACTGTCACCTCTTCAAACAGGCCCTCTTTGAACACTCATCCCTGACAACTCCCCAGTCATACACTCTGACGCCACCCTGTTTATGCCTTTCATGACATTTCTCAAAGTTTAAAATGATCACATCTACTTATTTCATTACTTGTTTATTGCTTGTTCTCATTAGAATAAACTCCATTTGGACAGAGATGGTAGCTATCTTCTTAGGCACTGTATTCCTAGTGTCAAAAGTATGCTGTACTGTGCTGTGCTTAGTCGTTCAGTCCTGTCTGTCTCTTTGTGACAACATGGACTGTAGCCCGCCAGGCTCCTCTGTCCGTGGTGATTCTCCAGGCAAGAATATTGGAGTGGGGTGCCATGCCCTCCTCCAGAGGATCGTCCCAACCCAGGGATAGAACCCAGGTCTCCCACATTGCAGGCAGATTCTTTACCATTTGAGTTAGCAGTGAAGCCCAAGAATACTGGAGTGGGTAGCCTATTCCTTCTCCAAGAGATCTTCCCCATCCAGGAATCAAACCAGGGTCTCCTGCATTGTAGGCAGATTTAGCCCAACAAAAGCATAGTGGACACCTAATATTTGTTGAATGAATAAACAAAGATATATCTAATTATTAGTTCAAAAGTAATTGATAAGAAAACCAAGAGCTTCAGAATTTCCTGAAACATAAGCTTGACAAATGTCCAGACTCATGGAGTAACTTGAGCTCTTCTGGTACTGAGAACTGATTGGCCAAATTAAGTTTGCTAAATTATCTCTAAAACTATGGCCAATTCAAAATATTTACAATGTGATAATTCAGCAAAGTAAAACTGTCAGAATTAAATCACACTAACATGGTATCAGAGGTTATTTTTATCACCTCAAAGGTACAATCATTAGATAAGGAGCAGTAAGTTGGTGACAAGGCTCAGAAAGTATTCTTTTAAGAGAAAGATTGACATTAAAGCCCAGTATTTTCAGAAACATTAATTACAAAATCCTAGTTACACATTTTGCCAAATGTGCACAATGCTGTTAGAATTAAGCTTTCAAGGATCAACCTTCCTGCTGTATAGCACAGGGAGCTCAAGTCAGTGTTCTGTGATGACCTAGAGGAACGGGATGGTGGCGGCGGAGATCAAGAGGGAGGGGATATATGTATACACATAGGTGATTCACTTTGTTGTACAGAAGAAACTAACAACACTGTAAAGCAATTACATTCTAATCTTAAAAAAAAAGAATCAACCTTCCTATTTTTTTGAAACACTTCTGATTTAAAACAATATATTAATTCCTGAACCCACAAAATAAGTTTGCTTACCTATGTCTAAGTTGATAGCATTTATCATTTTAGAGACTGAATCTTATAATTAAGATGTATACACACACGCACACAGTCTGGGAAGAAAAAATAACTAACTTAAAGAAATTAATTCTATTCTGTGATTCATCATGTAGTATTCCAAGAAAGGATTGGATGCAACTGGACCCCCATTTATTGTTAGCAGTAATGTAAGTTGGTATAACGTCTACTGAAAGCAATTTGACAACACCTAACAAAATTACACCTAACAAAAGAAGCACGCCGGCTGTGATGGACCTCGCAGGACCTTGCAGAAGTGAGGCTGAGAGGAGCTACCTCACGTCCGAGGTCAGGGGCGGTGGCCAAAAGTGCCACGCTGTGATGGTGCAGGAGCGGCTTACACGAGCTAACCCATGTCTGAGGTCAGGGGTGGCAGCCAGGAGGAGCTACCCCATGTCCAAGGAGTGGTGGCTGTGGGTGCAGGAGGGCCGAGAGGAGCTACTCCACGTTCAAAGTCAGGAGGGCCGGCGGTGAGGAGATACCCCTCATCCAATGTAAGGAGCAGCAGCTGCGCTTTGCTGGAGCAGCCATGAAAAGATACCCCACGTCCATGGTAAGAGAAACCCAAGTAAGATGGTAAGTGTTGAGAGAGGGCATCAGAAGGCAGACACACTGAAACCATACTCACAGAAAACTAGTCAATCTAATCACACAGACCACAGCCTTGTCTAACTCAATGAAACTAAGCCATGCCATGTGGGGCCACCCAAGACAGGCGGGTTGTGGGGGAGAGGTCTGACAGAATGTGGTCCACTGGAGAAGGGAATGGCAAACCACTTCAGTATTCTTGTCTTGAGAACCCCATGAACAGTATGAAAAGGAAAAATGATAGGATACTGAAAGAGGAACTCCCAGGTCGGTAGGTGCCCAAAATGCTACTAGAGATCAGTGGAGAAATAATTCCAGAAAGAATGAAGGGATGGAGACAAAGCAAAAACAATACCCAGTTGTGGATGTGACTGGTGATAGAAGCAAGGTCTGATGCTGTAAAGAGCAATATTGCATAGGAACCTGGAATGTTACGTCCATGAATCAAGGCAAATTGGAAGTGGTCAAACAGGAGATGGCAAGGGTGAACGTCGACATTCTAGGAATCAGCGAACGAAAATGGACTGGAATGGGTGAATTTAATTCAGATGACCATTATATCTACTACTGTGGGCAAGAATCCCTCAGAAGAAATGGAGTAGCCAGCATGGTCAACAAAAGAGTCCAAAATGCAGTACTTGGATGCAATCTCAAATATGACAGAATGATCTCTGTTCGTTTCCAAGGCAAACCATTCAATATCACAGTAAATCCAAGTCTATGCCCCAACCAGTAATGCTGAAGAAGCTGAAGTTGAACGGTTCTATGAAGACCTACAAGACCTTTTACAACTAACACTCCCAAAAGATGTCCTTTTCATTATAGGGGACTGGAATGCAAAAGTAGGAAGTCAAGAAACACCTGGGGAAACAGGCAAATCTGGCCTTGGAATACAAAATGAAGCAGGGCAAAGGCTAATAATAGAGTTTTGCCAAGAGAACGTACTGGTCATAGCAAACACCCTCTTCCAACAACGCAAGAGAAGACTCTACACATGGACATCACCAGATGGTCAACACCGAAATCAGACTGATTATATTCTTTGCAGCCAAAGATGGAGAAGCTCTATACAGTCAGCAAAAACAAGATCGGGAGCTGACTGTGGCTCAGATCATGAGCTCCTTATTGCCAAATTCAGACTGAAATTGAAGAAAGTAGGGAAAACCACTGACCATTCAGGTATGACCTAAATCAAATCCCTTATGATTATACAGTGGAAGTGAGAAATAGATTTAAGGGACTAGATCTGATAAGAGTGCCTGAAGAACTATGGATGGAGGTTCGTAACACTGTACAGGAGACAGGGATCAAGACCATCCCCATGGAAAAGAAACGCAAAAAAGCAAAATGGCTGTCTGGGAAGGCCTTACAAATAGCTGTGAAAAGAAGAGAGGTGAAAAGCAAAGGAGAAAAGGAAAGATATACCCATTTGAATGCAGAGTTCCAAAGAATAGCAAGGAGAGATAAGAAAGCCTTCCTCAGCGATCACTGCAAAGAAATAGAGGAAAAGAACAGAGTGGGAAAGACTAGAGATCTCTTCAAGAAAATTAGAGATACCAAGGGAACATTTCATGCACAGATGGGCTCAATAAAGGACAGAAATGGTATGGACCTAACAGAAGCAGAAGATATTAAGAAGAGGTGGCAAGAATACACAGAAGAACTGTAGAAAAAAAGAGCTTCACGACCAAGATAATCACGATGGTGTGATCACTCACCTAGAGCCAGACATCCTGGAATGTCAAGTCAAGTGGGTCTTTGAAAGCATCACTAGGAATAAAGCTAGTGGAGGTGATGGC
The DNA here is from genome assembly GCF_014754425.2 of Oryx dammah. Taxonomy (NCBI): domain Eukaryota; kingdom Metazoa; phylum Chordata; class Mammalia; order Artiodactyla; family Bovidae; genus Oryx; species Oryx dammah. The sequence goes on from NW_024070207.1 coordinate 9,079,460, forward strand.
ATTCTAGTTGAGCTATTTCAAATCCTGAAAGATGATGCTGTGAAAGTGCTGCACTCAATATGCCAGCACATTTGGAAAACTCAGCAGTGGCCACAGGACTGGAAAAGGTCAGTTTTCATTCCAATCCCAAAGGCAGGCAATGCCAAAGAATGATCCAACTACCGCACAATTGCACTCATCTCATATGCTAGTAAAGAAATGCTCAAAATTCTCCAAGCCAGGCTTCAGCAATATGTGAACCATGAACTTCCAGATGTTCAAGCTGGTTTTAGAAAAGGCAGAGGAACCAGAGATCAAATTGCCAACATCCGCTGGATCATCGAAAAAGCAAGAGAGTTCCAGAAAAACATCTATTTCTGCTTTATTAACTATGCCAAAGCCTTTGACTGTGTGGATCACAATAAACTGTGGAAAATTCTGAAAGAGATGGGAATACCAGACCACCTGACCTGCCTCTTGAGAAACCTATATGCAGGTCAGAGAGCAACAGTTAAAACTGGACATGGAACAACAGACTGATTCCAAATAGGAAAAGGAGTACATCAAGGCGGTATACTGTCACCCTGCTTATTTAGCTTATATGCAGAGTACATCATGAGAAACGCTGGGCTGGAAGAAGGACAAGCTGGAATCAAGATTGTCAAGAGAAACAGCAATAATCTCAGATATGCAGATGACACCAACCTTATGGCAGAAAGTGAAGAGGAACTAAAAAGCCCCTTGAGGAGAGTGAAAAATTTGGCTTAAAGCTCAACATTCAGAAAATGAAGATCATGGCATCTGGTCCCCTCACTTCATGGGAAACAGATGGGGAAATAGTGAAAACAGTGTCAGACTTTATTTTGTGGCGGGGGGGGCTTCAAAATCACTGCAGGTGGTGATTGCAGCCATGAAATTAAAAGATGCTGACTCCTTGGAACGAAAGCTATGACCAACCTAGATAGCATATTGAAAAGCAGAGACATTACTTTGCCAACAAAGGTCTGTCTAGTCAAGGCTATGGTTTTTCCAGTGGTCATGTATGGATGTGAGAGTTGGACTGTGAAAAAAGCTGAGCACCAAAGAATAGATGCTTTTGAATTGTGGTGTTGGAGAAGACTCTTGAGAGTCCCTTGGACTGCAAGGAGATCCAACCAGTCCATTCTGAAGGAGATCAGCCCTGGGATTTCTTTGGAAGGAATGATGCTAAAGCTGAAACTCCAGTACTTTGGCCACTTCATGCAAAGAGTTGACTCACTGGAAAAGACTCTCATGCTGGGAGGGATTGGGGGCAGGAAGAGAAAGGGATGACAGAGGATGAGATGGCTGGATGGCATCACTGACTCGATGGACGTGAGTTGGAGTGAACTCCAGGAGTTGGTGATGGACAGGGAGGCCTGGCATGCTGTGGTTCATGGGGTCACAAAGAGTCAGACATGACTGAGCGACTGAACTGAACTGAACAAAATTACAAATATATACCCTTTGAAATCAATTCCATGTGGAGCAATTTTATCCCACAGACCCAATTGCACCATGTATGAAATAATGTATATAGTCAAACATATTCATTAGAGTTTAATTTAATAACGATTGGAAATAACTAAAAAACTCAATTTATAACTTATATGCTTAACTTGTACTACATCCATACAATGAAATACTACAGAGACAACAAAAATGAGGCAGTCCTTTATGTACACATATGAAACAAAAGGGATTCCCTCGTGGCTCTGTGGTCAAGAGTCTGCCTATCAAAGCAGGAGACGCAGGTTTAATCCCTGGGTCAGGGAGATCCCCTGGAGAAGGGAATGGTAACCCACTCCACTATTCTTGCCTGGAGAATCCCATGGACTGAAAAGCCTGGAAGACTACAGTCCATGGGGTCGCAGAATTGGATACAACTGAGTAACTGAGAACACACACACACAGGCAAAACAAATGCCAAGATACTAAGTCAAAAAAAAGTCAAGAGACAGAAAAGTATGTATAATGTACAGTGTTGAAAAAGATCATTTACACAGAAATATACAATACTCATCTGGAAGGATATTCAAGAAATGGAAGGTGGCTGTTCTATGATAAGTGTCCACATGGAGTTCCACTTCCAGGATGGGATCACGAGGAATTCTGTGGAAGTACTCACCAGCAAAACAGGCAAAGTTGGCAAGGACTGTTTTTATAAACCCAGGATTTAAAGTTTCTGGAAATTATCCTAACGACATATAAAAAATATAAAAATATTCATTCAACAAGATCTACTAAAATTCCATAAGAACAGCAATGTAAGCCATTGGTCCTTCCTAGTGAGCACGGCAGATGAATCAGGGCTGTAAATATTTACATTAAAAATGAAGATCTCAAATCGATAATCTAATTTATTGCCAAGAAACCAGAAACAGGAGAGCAAACTAAATCTAGAGCAAGAAAGAAAGAAATAATAAAGATCAGAGCAGAAATAATAGAAATAAAAAGTATATAAAGAGAGAGAATATCACTCTTCCTGATTTCAAAACTTACTACAAAGTTTCAAATTAAAATAATGTGTTACTGGCATGAAGACAGACATATAGACCAGTGTAAATGAACAGAGAGCTCAGAAATAAACCATCATGGATATAGTCAAATGATCTTTGACAAAAGTGTCATGGCCATTCACTGGGGGAAAGAAGTTTCTTTAACAAATGGTATTAGGAAAACCGCATCTCCATATGCAAAGGAATGAAGTTGGATCCTTTACACCATATACAAAAATTAACTGAAGGAAGGGAAAAAAATGGACTAAACATCTAAACATAAGACTAAAAACTATATGGATTTCTATATCCATAGAAAACTGTATTTTTGTATGGATTAGAAAAATCCATAGGGGGAAAGATTTATGACACTGGATTTTACGATTTCTTAGGTATGACACCAAAAGCACAAGCCAAAACAGACTACATCTATATCCATATATACATATCCAAATGGCATTATATCATATGCTTAAAATGTCTATGCATCAAAGGATGCAATCAAGCAAAATGAAAAGGCAACCTACGAAATGGGGGGAAATATTTGCAAATCATATATCTGTAAATAATTAATATCCAGACTTCTTATATAAAGAATTCCTACAACTCAAAAACAAAAAAATCAAAATAACCCAATTAAAATAACAGCAAAGGACTTGTAGATATTTCTCCAAAGAAGATAAACAAATGACCAATGAACATATAAAGAGATGCTCTGCAACACTAATCATTATGGAGATGTGAACCAAAGCCACAATAAGATGTCACTTCTCACACATTTAGATGGATATTATGATTGCTACATTTAAAATGGATAACTGACAAGGATCTACTATAGCACATGGAACTCTGCTCAATATTACGTGGCAGTCTGGATGGGAGGGGCGTTTGGGGGAGAATGGATACGTGTACGCTGCTGCTAAGTCACTTTAGTCATGTCTGACTCTGTGTGAGCCCATAGACGGCAGCCCACCAGGCTCCCCTGTCCCTGGGATTTTCCAGGCAAGAGTACTGGAGTGGGGTGCCATTGCCTTCTCCAGGATACATGTATATGTATAGCTTAATCCCTTCACTGTTCACCTGAAACTATCACAATATTGTTACCCCAATAGAAAATAAGTTTAAATTTTAAAAAAGATGGTTATTATGAAAAAAACTAGGAAATAATAACTACTGGTGAGGAGGATATGGAGAAATTGGAATTCTTCTGCACTGATGATATGAATGTAAAATTCATATGAAAACAGAATGCTGTTTCCTCAACAAGAAAACAATTACCATATGATTCAATAATTCCACTTCTGTGTATATATTCAAAGGAATTGAAAATAAGAACTCGAAGAGAGAACTTTACATGCATGTTCACAGCAACATTATTTACAATAGCCAAAGCTGGAAGCAAGCTAAATGTTCATCAAAGACTAAACAGACAAACAAAATGTGGTGTATACATACAATGGAATATTATTCAGCCGTTAAAAAGGATATTTCAAAACACTGCTATAACATGGATGAACCTTGAAAACATTATACTAAGTGAACAAGCAAGCAAACATATGAGTCCACTTATATGAGCTACTTGGAACGATCAAACTCACAGAGACTGAAAGCAGAATGACGGTTACAAAGGCTGACGTGAGGAGGGAGGAGGGAATGGGGAGTTATTGTTTAATAAGTACAGAGTTACAGTTTTACAAGATGAAGAGTTTTAATGCCAGTGAACTATATACTTAAAAATGGTTAAGTTTTATATCATGTATTTAACCACACTTTTTAAAGCTTTTAGTTTTTAAGTAGAGAAAAATCAATGACACCAAAAGTTTGTTCTTTGAGAAGATCAACAACACTGACAAATTTTTGGCTAGACTAAACAAGGAAAAAAAGAAAAGATTCAAATTATTAAAATCAGGAATGAAAGGGGGAAAACATTACCAACTTTAGAGAAATAAGTATTATCAAAGCAACAAGATCTTATTGTATAGCACAGGAAACTATAGAAAAGAAATTATTAATTAAAAAATTAAAGTTATCATCAATAAATTAGATAAATGATATAAAGTGGACAAATTCTAGAATAATAAATATTGAAAGTGGCTCAAAAAAAATATCTATATAGACCTATGATAAGAAAAGAGGTTGACTAGTAGGAGACACATGCACCCATGGCTGATTCATGTCGATGTATGGCAAAAATCACCACAATGCTGTAATTATTCTCCAATTAAAACATAATTTAATTTTTTAAAACTTCCCAATAAAAATGCCCATGACCATTTGGCTTCATGGGTAAAATTTACCAAATATTTAAAGAAGAATTAATGTCAATCCTTCACAAACTTTTCCAAAGAGTAGGAGAGAAAATATATCCTAACTTATTCTTTGAGGCCAGAATTAACCTGAAACCAAAACCAGACAAAGACATCAGGAGGAAAAACCAATATCCCTATCTGCCACAATTTACTGGGAGACCAAATTTGAAGGAAATTATGCTAGGTGAAATAAGTCAAACACAGAAGGACAAATACTGTAAGATACCACTTATATGATAGATCTCAAATAATCAAACTCATAGAAGCAGAGAGAGTAGACTGGTCATTGCCAGGGGCTGAAGGGAGAAGGAAAAGAGGAAGCATTAAAAAAAAGTACACGTGATAAACTAAAAACTTAATAAATTAAGAGTTCATCAAAATTTAAAACTTCTGTCCTTCAAAAGATACCAAAAAATGAAAAGACAACCCACAGGAGAGAAGTTTTGCAAATTATATATATATATATATAGTTTTTTATATATATATAATGATTTGCAAATAATATGATAATCAACTGGAATTTATACTATAGAAATGAGTCTTACAAGCCATTTAGACAAATAACCTAATTTAAGAAAGGGCAAGGGTTTAAGTTGACATTTCTCCAAAGAAAATATACAAATGGGCAATAAGCACATGAAAAGATGCACACCAATAGTAATCAAAAAGCACATCAATAGCTATCAGGGAAATGCAAATTAAAACCACAATGAAATACTACTTCACAGCTTCTAGGATGGCTAGAATTAAAAAAAAATCCCAGACAATAACAAATCTTGAGGAAGGTATGAAGAAAATGGAATCCTTACACACTGCATACCCATAGATGAACCTTGAAAACATTAGAAAGAAGCTAGTCACAAAAACCTATATATTATTGTATGAGTTCATCTTTATGAATTTCCAGAATAAGCAAATCTATATAGATAAAAAGGAGATGAGTGTTTGCCTAGGTCTGGGGAATGGGGAAACTGGAGTGATAGCTAAGGGGCAAGGGGTTTCTTTTGGGAATAATAAAAATCTAAAACAGATTGTCGTAATGGATGCAAAGCTCAGTGAATACACTAAAAACCATTGAAGTTATACTTTAAAGTGGTGAATTGTACTGTATTTGAATTAAATCTTAATAAAGTTGTGAGAAACAAGAAGAAACAGAAAAAAAATTTTAAGTGCCCATATCTTTTAGAGATATAGAATGAAACATTTATGTAAAATTGTGTAACATTTGATATTTGTTTCAAACTAACTGGGTCAGGGGAAAGTATGAAACTGGATGGGAATAAAGATGAGCTGATCTACAGGGGCTCATTATACTATACATTCTCTCTCTTTTTGTATTTTTAAAATTTACAAAACATGGGACTTCCCTGGCCCTCTAGTGGTTAAGACTCCACGCTTCCACTGCATAGGGCACAGTTCCCTGATCAGCAAACTAATCCAATATGCCACACAGTGCAGCCAAAACAGAAAATAAATAAATACAATTTACAAAATAAGAAAAGTTATGTTTAAAAAAAGTAATACAGGGTTAACATTAATAAAGGGAATGCCAAAGTCGATGGTAAGGTTAAGCCAAAATCTAGAAGATGAGAGCCCAGAGGGGTAAACCTAATACTCAACGTCACTCCTGGCCTAAGGGAATTTGCTCATCCAAAGGAGTCAGCTGCAAAACTGAGCTGCATCTCCACTAAGGGGTCACGAAATCAACTCAATGGACTTCAACCAGCATTTTTAAAAAATTAGAATAGAAGGGAATGGAATAAATCAGCGTATGTTACACACAGTGGAAAAAACAAACAAACAAAAACCTGAGCTGCATTTCCAAAAGCTCCAAGGGCTAAGAAGACTAAAGTCAAAGCAAAGGTCTGCCAAAAGTGGGAACTCTCATAAACTAACATTCACTTTAAACTAGAAACCCAAAGGGCTACCCCTTCAAGGTAACAGTTCACCACAAATAAATTAGCCTTCTCACAGGCTTGTAGTCTGTCCACCAATTGTGTAAGGAATCTCAATTTGCATTACGTTAGTGCCACAGAGGGAGAAGGCAATGGCACCCCACTCCAGTACTCTTGCCTAGAAAATAATTTCAACTTTTCTTGTACCTTTTTCTTACCTGGCACCACCTCTACCCAAATAGAATTGAACTAATATTCCCTCCCCCTATTTCTCACAATTATACTTCTCATTTCACCTAACTATATTGCAGTAATGTTCACAAATCTATCTCTGCCACAAACCCAAGCTGTTTGTGGGTAGCAACTAACTTTGAATCCCCAGAGCCTAGCACAATACCTAGAAGTTAGCTGATACTCAAGAAGTATGACTGAACACATGTCTTGCAATTCAGACACACTAAATTTATGAAATTTCCTATTTGTGCCATCATGGTATTCCCACAGAAAATCTAAAAACTGTTTAAATATTCTTACCTGTAGCAGAAAGGAAACAGTATAACTCAAAAAAGCAGGATGATGGACTAAATTTAAACTTTTTTTATACTCTGCTACTGAAGCATTTCCTAAGACTTCAGGGTCAATATATAATCCTTTCTGGAAGGGTTTGGATGTCCACAGACAACCAACCATGGCTGTCAAATACTGATTAAATTCTTGATAGGTCTTGCTGCTGAAGCTGAACTCTGATCTTGTCTGTTGGGAAAGGAAAAAAATTGTCATTATCACCTATTCTCCCTTCGTTCTTATTCCCAACAGATCTTGTATCTCTACAAAGGTGACTTAATAGAGAGATTCATCATCCATACCTTGTGTACAAACTCATTTTTCTTTGCAGCAGTCAAATTTTTATGATACCTAAAAGAGAGAACAAACAGAATAAAACTTTTACCATTAAATGCCTTTCCTATGTAAATATAAACAAAAGTTTACATTTTAAATGTAAATATATGTACATACACAAATATCCAGCTGTCTAGTTAAATATTTTTTTCCTTTTGTAGTACATTTTCTTCAAAGAATAAAAATTAAGAGGCTCAAATATTAAATTGTACACTTAAGATATGCACTTGACTCTGTAAATCATATTTCAGTAAAAAAACAAAGGCAATGTTTTTAATGTTTCAGTATTACAAATTAATAAGAGTCTCAAAAGCAGCTACTGATACATAACATTTTCTTAATGTGGAAAAAAAGGTGCAGTAGACAGGCTAAAGGGAAAACTTAGAAATTTAATTTTTTCTTGACGGGGAACGATTCTAATTAGCTTTTGAACATTTCAGTTCGGTTCAGTCGCTCAGTCATGTCCAACTATGCGACCCCATGAACTGCAGCACGCCAGGCCTCCCTGTCCATCACCAACTCTCGGAGTCCCCCCAAACCCATGTCCATTGAGTCGGTGTTGCCATCCAACCATCTCATCCTCTGTCGTCACCTTCTCCTCTTGCTCTCAATCTTTCCCAGCATCAGGGTCTTTTCAAATGAGTCAGCTCTTTGCATCAGGTGGCCAAAGTATTGGAGTTTCAGCTTCAAAATCAGTCCTATTTAAACCTTAGCATTATCCTACAAGTTATGCCAAAAGCGTCTATACTTATGGCCTAAAAAGAACAATTTCAGTCCATAAGTAGAAAAATTAGAAGGTATCAGAAATTTAATACTTACAGTTTCATATAATTGGTAATGTTATGTGTGTGTGTTAGTCGCTCAGTCATGCCCGACTCTTTGCGACCCCATGGACTACAATCCACCAGGTTCCTCTGTCCATGAGATTTTCCAGGCAAGGATACTGGAGTGGGTTGCCATTTCCTTCTCCAGGGGATCTTCCCAACCCAGGGATTGAACCCGGGTCTCCTGCACTGCAGGCAAATTCTTTACCGACTGAGCTACAAGTAATAGCTCCCCTTTATCTCCCAGAAAATGTTCTTTTTACCAAAGAAGCTATGTAGACTTAAACCAGTTGTTGTCAGTAAATGACTAATTTTTCTTTGCAACACGGCAACAAGAATTAACAATGCTGAGTGCAACATTACCACTGCATAAAAAGATCCTTAACTATAAATTCTTTTATTACACGTCCCTCATGTTGACATTTTAAGAACACAGTTAAAATAGTTCCACATTGGAAGGTCATTCCCAAAAGAAAGCCAGGTTTCCTATTTCCAAAGGCCCTGGCAGAAAATAGATAACAATCTTATTGTTCTGAATATTTTACTGCATTATATATAATAAGCTTGTATGTGTGTGTGCAGTCGTGTCCGACTCTTTGAGACCCTGTGGGCTGTAGATGCCAGGCTTCTCTGTCCATGGGATTCTCCAGGCAAGAATACTGGAGTGGGTTGCCATTTCCTTCTCCAGGGGATCTTCCCAACCCAGGGATCGAACCTGGGTCTCCTGCAGCTCCTGCATTGCAGGTGGGTTCTTGACCATTGCGCCACCTGGAAGCCCATATAATCTTACTGTAGTATATTTATATACTTTATTTTATAGCTGGAAAACGAGGATTGAATTATGATATAAAAATGGGGAAAAGGCTTCATACCTGTCCATAATGTAACAGAGTTGATTCAGGATACTGGAATCCAGGCTGAGGAGTACAGGATAGAAGACCCCAGGAGGAAACAATACCACTAATGGAAGGTTATAATTTATATATATGTCACACACCTTTTGGGAAGAATGATAACATCAGTATATAAATTATTCCTCAGAACCCATCAATCAACTTCACCCAAAGAATCATCACTAGAGAATAAGCATTAGGGATGGTACTGCCTGATTCATAAACAGAATAGGTAGTCACAACTTGCTTAAAAATGTACTTCACCAAACAGTAACCTTATGATAGAGGATTATTTCTGGAAGGTTTTATTATTAAAATCTCTTTTTTTTTTCCTGTGGAGAAATCTTAGAGTTAGGGGGAAAGGGGAAAGGAACACTTCTTTCTTAAGTCCTATGCACGCTAAGTCGCTTCACTCGTGTCCAACTCTTTGCGACCCAATGGACTGTAGCCCACCAGGCTCCGCTGTCCATGGTATTCTCCAGGTAAGAATACTGGAGTGGGTTGCTATGCCCTCCTCCAGGGGATCTTCCCGACCCAGGGATTGAATCCACCATCTAGTATGTCTCCTGCACTGGCAAGAGGTTCTTTACCACTAGTGCCACCTGGGAAGCCCTAGGTGGGCTTAAGCCCCATAAATACTGATTTATCACGTAAGCTGTCAACCTGGAAAACAAGCAAGCAATCTTCTAAGCAAATATAATACAACTAGGTATCAGTGAAGGGAAGAAGCCAGGAAAACCGAGATTAGTGGGTACTTCCTAAATAATAGTTCCGTCTAGGTTGAATACTACAAAACAACAGAAGAGGACCAGAATCATAGGTACTGGAAGAAATAAGGCAGCTGAAAGCTAGGGGTAGAGAGCTAAGGAAACATAGCGTTTTTTTTTTTTTTTTTACCAGGGGTTAGAGATCTATAATGGATGAGCAAAAAGACAGACTTCTGCCTAGGGTTAGCATTATTCAGGGGAATGTCTATTAAAGTGGTACCTACAACTCAGAAAAAAGCATTTGCTTTTTCTCCTTGTCAATTATTCAGGCCAGAATATAATCATTAACTTCAAAATTAACTATGTTTAACTTTAGTTATTAACTAAAATCAACTATGATAGTAAGATCATAGCCCAACTTAATACCTGTGCATAAAATTTAAACACAGAGTAGTAAAGCAGACAGCTATCACAAAAATCTAAGTAGGGAAAATGGGATGTGTATTACCTTCTCATAGAAATCCAAAATAAAGTGCAGCAAGAAAGTACGGTTGCTTTCCAAGCGAACTGCAGTAGTGGACAGCCATCCTACGTAGTGAATCAGTTCAGACACAGAGTTCATGGATCCACCTAAAGTTGTCTCTCTGCAATAAGAAACCATGACATGCAGATCCATATTAGCAAAAGTCCTCACAATTTCCCAGCTAAAGCTGGATTAAATATACAGCAAAAAGTTGTTGGGAATTTCAGAAAATGATCGGCGCTCCAAAGTATAACTCACTTTTTTAAAAACCACACTGATTACAACTATACAGCCATCTAGGGAACCATTAAGACCAATTCATAGAATATCCTGAGCAACCACTCTAATATTAGTAAATAACAGAGAAAGAAAGGATTAAACTCCAGACTTTAGATAATATTACCAATGTCAAGGGACCACAGCAGTCAGCAAATTAGTTTCTAAATACACAAATTCAAAACCAGTTTTGCCTGAATTTCTGAACTAAAAATGCTGTTAAAAGTATATATAACCCTGTATGCGAGACAGCAAAAGAGACACAGATGTATAGAACAGTCTTTTGGACTCTGTGGGAGAGGGCAAGGGTGGGATGATTTGGGAGAATGGCATTGAAACATGTATAATATCATATATGAAACGAATTACCAGTCCAGGTTCGATGCATGATACTGGATGCTTGGGGCTGGTGCACGGGGAAGAGTTATATTTTATAATGCCAAGTAGTATTAAGATAAGCAAAATTACCTACAATTATGCCCATTTGTTTTAAGAATTTTAGAAAGCAGAGCCCCTTTTTAAATGCCCTGTCAAAATTTATGTCACTGATTAAAAAGGATCCTAGGATTTTTAGAAAGAAAGTACAGAAACTGTAAACCACCTGTATTAGGATGCCTAAGACTTACACTGCAAATTGGCTAAAGATTATAAATGTAAACATACTATTGTTAATAGAATTGAGGTATTTGAAGAGATTAAGCATTCAAATGGAATTTCTTATGATAGGGGTTCCCAAACTTTAGCTTGTACCAAAATTCTGGAGGCATTTGTTAAAACACATATTTCTGAGCTCTGCCTCTAGTACTCATGTACAGATGTGAGAGTTGGACCATAACAAAGGCTGAGCAGCGAAGAATTGATGCTTTTGAACTGCGATATTGGAGAAGACTCTTGAGAGTCCCTTGGACAGTAAGGAGATCAAACCAGTCAATTCTAAAGGAAATCAACCCTGAATATTAATTGGAAGAATTGATGCTGAAACTGAAACTCCAATACTTTCGCCACCTGATTCGAAGAGCTGACTCATTATAAAAGACTAAAGGAAGGAGGAGAGGAGGTGGTAGAGGATGAGATGGTTGGATGGCATCACTGACTCAATGGACATGAATTTGAGCAAGCTCTGGGAGATGGTGAAGGACAGGGAAGTCTGGAGTGCTGCCGTCCATAGGGTCGCAAAAAGTCGGACACAACTGGGTGACTGAATAGCAACAAGTTTCCAGGTTATGCTGATGTTGTGGGTGCAGAAGCCACATTTTGAGAAGCGCTGCTTTACAAGATACTTTCACTACTCACTAATGCTTCATTTTCTTCTAAAAGTGATCAGACATACATGATATATGGAAACACTATAATATGAATATGAAGAAATAAAAAATTTCCAGGCAACTTCCAAGAATCTTGTTTTCTCCATTCTCATGACAAAGTTGGAGATAACTATAGGGAAAAGAACACAGAAAAACAGATCTAGACTAATCTCACCAAACTAACCAACAAGTATTTGTGATTGAAGCTTAGGGATCCTTATGTTATAAAGTAAAAATGTGACTGATAATATAGGGAATCTGAACACTGATTAGATATTTGAACATATTAGAAACTATTAATTTTTACATGTTATACTGATATCGTTTTTCAGCTGCTGAAATGATGTCTGGGTTTTGCTTAAAAAAATATCTAGTACAAAGGAGGAGAGACATGAAGGGTGTTAAAGATGAGAAAAAGTTAACCATGAGTTGGTAACTGTTGAAGCTGGATGATGCATACATAAGGGTAATAATTGTACTATTTTCTCTACTTTTGAATTTGTTTGGAATTTTCTATAATATAAAGTTAAAAAAATTAATGTTAAAAAAGAATATAGGAGAACCCAAGACTCTAGGTAGAAAGAATCAATGCAACCTGGTTTAGGCAGTTCCTTGAAATTCAGTTAAGTCTTTGACTTTCACTTTTAGGTTTTATATTTAATAATAATGGAAATTCAGGGCTTTTTTTAAATTACAAAGTGAAATTAAATTAACGTATACAAGCAAACTATATCAGGGAAACAAAAAAAAATCTGTACAGAAAAATAACATCATCAAAATTGACTTCACATATAAGCAACAATATATTTTATAAAGTGAGCTAAACTGAATGAAAGCCAAAGTTGCAAGTTCTAACGTTAGAGGCTTAGGGTTTGCTTTCTGATTTATATAAGAAAACTTGAAGAATTAATCTTTCTCACAGGATTGTGGGGAAGGGTGAAAAGTAGGAAAAAAAACCTTAGAAAAGTACGATTCAGTATTTACATAGAGCAATTAGGTTTCATGTCACACCGTTAAACTCCATATGCAGTTTTGCACAGATCAATTCTCATGGAAGGTTGTAAGATAACTCACAGAGGACTGTTCCTCACAGATTTCACGTGGACGTCCATAGAAAGCCACAGCAGCCAATTCTGCAGTAGTTCTTTCAGACACTGAAGAACACTACACTGCAGAGGCAAAACAAAACATCATTCAGTTATACCATAATGTTGAGAACTAACAGACTAAACCAGAGGCTTAGAGATAGAAGGGACTATGGAGACAACCACAGCCAATTCAGAACCCTGTAGCTGCTGCTCCAACCTGACTGGTCTCCAAGAGACAGATTAATACAAGTTTATTTTGCCATTTTCTCTACAAGCTGGCCCCCAGCTTATCAGTGAGGAATAGACTCTTGTTTTTCCAAATTATATTCATTCATAATATATTACATCATCAAATATAGCATCACCCACCTCTTATCATCTCCCCTCAGGGATCCTCTTATGTTGTTTCAAATATGTTTCCTACGCTTTTCACCTTGGGTCTACAACTGCAATTTATTATTTTGTTGGTCATACAAGTTATCTTCTGTGACTGTGGAAAACAATTCTATAGTTTTCCTTTCTCAGGCTTTGCCTTGATATCCCAGGAACTTATTCACATATAAACAATATAGTCTTGAAACAAGTGTGCCTGGAACACTTGTAAGGATAAACTGTAATATCTACAAATTTGAAAGCAGTCCACTCCATCACAAAACCTAATACAGGAAATCTTCCTCAAACATCCTCAATAATTAATGGTCTAGATACTATTTGAATATCTGCAGTGATACAGTGCTCACTGCTACTTCATTGAAGAGTTCAATTAAGTTTTTTTTTTTTAGAAACTGACATACCTCACATTCAGATTATAAATATGTTTGAGTCAAAATCAAACCTGGAATCACCTAAAATAATCTATTTTGGTGCTAACATATGGAAAGATATTCAATATTACTATGTCATATTCAGAAAATCTCCACTCACCTACTCTATCCCATCCAGCCTCCATATTAATGGAAGGCATGAGGTTTTTATCTTTATGAGAAGGGGGCATGGGTTTAAAAAAAAAGATTGAGAAGCACAGCTCTACACCACTCCTAAGTTATGGTCTCCAACTTCATCTGGGTCCTTAATGAAGCCCAGTGATCCTTTTACTATACTTCTCTTCAATCAGCTGTCTCTCCCTTTTTTTTTTAATGGCTGTTCTCTTCACAAACACCCTCTTGAAGCTCCCTACTCAATTCTGTCCTCTACAATGCACTTCTTATTTTGAGAAATTTAACATTTTTAGGAAAAAGTATTTCAATTTCTTGCTCTTTGTTCAAACTATATAAATATATCTCTATGTCCACCTATCTCTACATCCTTGTCCTCAATCTTGGAAAACAGTAGTACCTCCCAACCCCTTACCACCATTCAGGCAAATCACTCTACCTAGTCTTAAACCAATACTATCATGCTTTTTCCGAAACCCTGCACTGTCAATTATCCCCCATTTTCAACCTCTCTCTCTTCTCATCTGGCTCCTTCTATCCTATCTATAAACATGTTCCGGTTTTTCTCATTCTGGGGACAAAAAAAAATTACAAACTTCCCTTGATTCAAAGTCCCACTATAGCTCTCTTTCTCCCTCCCTCCCTTAGCCAAAGGTTTGGAAACACAGTCAATACTCATTGTCTTATCTTCATTTCTCATCAACTCCTCAAGCTCCACAATTTGGTTTTTACCCCACACTCCACTGACCCTGTTCACAAAGGTAGCCAAGACCTCTGTATTATCAATTCCAAAATAAACTTTTTTGGTCCGTATCTTTCTGGACCCTCTTGGGATACGTGGCAACATTAGCCTTTCACTCCTTTTTTTTAAATTTAAATTTATTTTAATTGGAGGCTAATTACTTTACAATATCGTAGTGGTTTTGCCATACATCAACATGAATCCACCACGGGTGTACACGTGTTCCCCATCCTGAACCCCCCTCCCACCTCCGTCCCCATACCATCCCTCTGGGTCATCCCAGTGCACCAGCCCCAAGCATCCTGTATCCTGCATCGAACCTAGACTGTCCTTCACTCCTTCTTGATAGCCTGTGTCTCTCTGTTTCTTTGGAATTACTATTCTCCTGGTTCTTTTCATACTTCTTGAAAATGTTCCTTTATAGACTCTCCTTCTCAGTGAGAATTAAGTAGTAAGTATTTCCTTGATTTCTGTCTTTGGCCCACTGTCTCCCTTCCTCTCTCCATATCCTACTCTCAAATACAAATATATGCATGTGTTTATAAATGTATACTTATTAGGCTGGAACATATGAAACTGCCAATTGTTAAACAGCTTTGACCTATCAGATTAAATCTATTCAGATGGTTTAATTTAATATTTACAGATAAACAGCATTCTAGATTGGTAGAATAAGAGAAAAAATAAAGAATAGCCGAGGAACTTCCCTGGTGGTCCGGTGGCTAAGACTCTGCACTCCCAATGCAGGGGGCCCAGGTTCGTTCCCTGGTCAGGGAATTAGATCTCACATGACACAATTTAGAGTTCACTTGCTGCAACTAGAAGTCCTGCGTGCCGTAACTAAGACCCAGCACAGCCCAATAAACAAAAACAAACATTTTAGAAAAAAAAGAATAACCGAATTAGAAGTTTAGGATAGGCAATTAATAAAGTACCATTTGATTAGGATAAACACTCATCAGGACAATATATTTTTTCTGTAAATGTGCCCAACAATAAATGATTTAAGGTGAAAAAAATTACAAAGGAACATTACTTATATTGTCACTCTTTTAGAATAGGAATAACCATTCTATAAGAAAGTGGCTCTCAAACTTAGATAGAACTCCTGTAAACCACAGTGGTCTTTTTTTTTGGAGAACACTCCAAAATAGTAACACATTTTATTATATAAGGTTAGAACAATTTTATTAACAGAAAATGACTATTATAACACATAGTGTGTGCTCAATATATATCTGAGAAATGAAAAAGTGTATCTACAAAACTATCAACCACAACAATCAAACTAAGTATGCTTAAGTTATTTCCTAGTTTGTTTTTAATACTGATTTGCCACCTGTTCATTCACTTCATCATCTGCCACAAGTGGAAACAGTTCAGGAAAATTATATGTGACAAAACCTTAAAAACAGAAAATTCTATACATTAACTTTAAGTGACGTAGCATCTCAAGTCCAGGTTCAAGCGAATCCTATTAAAAAACTATTGCTGTAATGTGGGTTTGAAAGTGTGTGCCACCAGCCATAGACTAAGACAATATTTTTTACCTTGAAAAAAATAGATGATGTAAAGAAAAGCCGTGAAAGATGGTCAAAAAGAAGTGGCTTCACCTCTAAAAATCAGAAAAAAAAAAACATCATTCAATTCTTTTAATTAACATTACACTGAATTAAATGGCTCCAAATTCTCATGATACATACCAGAGAAGCTACTAAAAGGAATCCAGCTCACAAGTTGAAGGAACTGTGATCGACAACAGAGGCCATCCCAGAGAGGAAGGCTCTTATACAGGAATGCTTCACAGGAATAAAACCCCTCCTATAACACAAGTTGATGGTAAAACCTTACGTGGAGCTCTTCAATCATAACTACACTTAAAACAACCAATTTACATTGTGCAATAGTTGTTTTTTTGTCATAAATATAATTAAAAGCCTTCGGTTAGGTATCAGACATTCTCCTAAAAAGAACCAGATGATTAACATTTGAATAACATCTTTATCAACATAGTTTTCAAATACCATAAAACTTCACCAACTAAAAAGAAGGAAAGAAATAAAATTATGAAATATTTTTCAAGATAAATGAAACTATTATTTTGGAGTACACGCAGACACTCGAATAGTCCATAAAGTTGCACAGTAAGTCTGGAATTTTAATAGGACCCACAGACCAAACCTGAACTCTGAGCAACACCATCTGGAGAGGGCTGAGTGTCTAGCTGCTTCTGTTTTCACAAGTGAGTAAGGATCCAGGGCTTTCCCTTTTAATTCTGTCATCCTGAGTCTTAAATAGTGGCATGCACCAAGACTATTCTGCACCTTCTTTTCAGACATGAATTCTCTGAACAAGCACATCTGTAACACAGCTAAAACCATCACCTATATCATGAGGAGTCTTAAATTTCTGCATTTCCAGCCCAAATCTCATTCTGATCCCTAGACTTATTATCTAACTGCCTACTGAACCTCTTAGATATTCCATCTTTTAAACCAAATATATCTTTCCTTCTTAGCCTGCTTTTCTTATACTCCCATCATCATCCTCCCAAGCAGAAAATCTAAAAATTCAACCTAAATTAATTATTTTATTCTCACTACCATTATCCATACCCAACTTCTAATTCAATGGTTTCATATAAAATCCTTAAGATTTATTCAACAAACATTTATTGAGAATCTCTCTCTCTCTTTTTTAATATCACACCAGGTGCCAAGTTGAACACCCATACATGAAGAAAAGTTAGACATGGTTCCCACCTGTCTGGAGCCCATAATGTGTGGAAAAACAGATGTTTCAAGATACCACGATACAGGAAAACACACAAGAGCCAAGGGAGCACAAAGAACAAACATCTAACCCAGACTGAGTAAAGGCTTCCTGATGGTGCTAATACCTGAGTAGCAGCTTAATAGTATAACTCAGGGTTACCCAGGCCAAATAATTAACTGGCTTAACATATTCAGCAATCAAAAAAATGCCACTGAGACCCAGTGTGAGGAACTCCGCCCATGGCAAAGGTCATGAGGAAGGAGGCTTAGGCATACGCAAAGGCGGGATCGAGCCTCAGGAAACCCCCTGTTCCCAAGCATCTACCCCCAAAACCAGAGTCTGTTTTATGCTCTCCCCTATACCTCTGACTTTACGGAGGGCTGTTCCCCCACCACCTCTCTTGGAGAAGGAGTTAACTTGCAGTTCCAGTTAATGAAAATTCCTGGGCGTGACAAGAGTGTTTCAACTCACAAACTCCTCTGAAGGTTCTCTAGCCTGCCTGAATGGGTTCGTCCGGCCACATGTATGTGATTGTTTACAGCCTCCCAACTGTGAGAGGCACGAGATGCTTTAAAACTTTCTAAATACAGACTCTTTTGAGAAGTTAGAAAATTATTAGTATAGTATAGTAGATTGATTAGAAATTATATTGGTGAAGGGTTTTCATTTGTTGAGCCAATATTTGCTGCTAAATCTCCATATTCCCTGCCCTTATAATGAATATAACTAGCATATAAGAGAAATAAGTATTAACCTTTAAGATTAATCATGTTAAACCTTAGGCTAAATAAATTCCTTTCTTGATTGTAACCCACTACACCCTCGCCCTATAAGAATGCAACTTTATTTGGAGGGTGGTGCCTGGTTTAAGAAAAAATTACCCCTGGAAAAAATAAGTTTTCTGGTTGACTGACCATTATCAGAAAGGGCCATAAAATGTCAGCAGGCCTCATGGCCAGAAGATGATGTAAAACCCATAAGACCTTTGTATACATTTATATGAAGCACCTGATTTTGACAAGGGTCAGGTCTGCTGACCCCCGTGTAACTCTGTATTCATCCCTATGTATAACAAAAAGTATATAAGCAAACCTGAAAAATAAAGAAATTGGATCAGTTTCTGGAAAGACTGATTCCCCCATGTCGTTCTTTCTTTCCCCTTCTGGCTGAATTCCCATCTGGAGCATGGACACTTGGCAAAGTCCTTGTCTTGGAGTTTTATTGGTATTCCACATAAACCAAGTTATTCAGCCTCTTTTTCTCCACTAATATTTCCTACTACACTATCCTTTTCTAATCTCTCTTTATATCTGTAATTAAGTTTTTTCCTAGGACGCCGATTCTGTCTCCCCTTCGAATTACCCTGGATCCACTGGGGCTGGACCCCGGCAAAATGCTTGTTGATTAAGAACATAGGGTCACTGCTTGTGACTAACAGGGAGGGAACACAGCCCTACCCATCCTCAGAAAATTGGATTAAAGTTTTACTGAGCATGGTCCTGCCCACCAGAGCAAGACCCAGTTTTCCCCAGAGCCAGTCCCTCCCATCAGGAAGCTTGCACAAATCTCTTATTCTCACCCATCAGAGGGCAGACAGAAGAACTACAACCCCACAGCCCTCAAAACGAAAACCATAACCACGGAAAGCTAACTAAAATGATCATATGGATCACAGCCTTGTCATGGCAAAGGGGCTTGCGTGACTCAATGAAGCTATGTGCCATGCCGTGTAAGGCCACCCAAAACAGACAGGTCATGGGGTGGAGAGTTCTGACGAAACATGGTTCACTGGAGAAGGGAATGGCAAACTACTCAGTATTCTTGCCCTGAGAACCAATGTATAGTATGAAAAGGCAAGAAGATATGACACCAGAAGATGAGCCCCCCAGGTCAGTATGTGTCCAATATGCCACTGAAGAAGAGCAGAGAAATAGCTCCAGAAAGAATGAAGAGGCTTTGGCCAAAGTGGAAATGACACCCAGTTGTAGATGTGCCTGGTAGTGAAAGTCAAGTCCAATGCTATAAAGAACAATGTTGCATAGGAACCTGGAATGTGAGTTCCATGAATCAAGGTAAATTGGACGTGGTCAAGCAGGGAGAATGGTCATCAAGAGATGGCAAAAGTGAACATCAACATTTTAGGAATCAGTGAACTAAAATGGATGGAAATGGGCAAATTAATTCAGATGACCATTATATCTACTCCTGTGGGCAAGAATCCCTTAGAAGAAATGGAGTAGCCCTCATATTCCACAAAAGCATCCAAAATGCAGTACATGGGTGCAATCTCAAAAACGATAGAATGATCTCGGTTCATTTCCAAGGCAAACGATTCAATATCACAGTAATCTGAGTCTATGCCCCAACCACTGATGCTGAAGAAGCTGAAGCTGAATGGTTCTATGATGACTTACAAGACCTTCTAGAACTAACACTTAAAAAGATGTCCTTTTCATCTTAGGGGATTGGAATGCAAAAGTAGGAAGTCAAGAGATACCTGGAGTAACACACAAGTTCGGCCTTGGAGTACAAAATGAAGTAGGTAAAAGGTTAACAAAGTTTTGTCAAGACAACACATTAGTCATAGCAAACAATCTCTTCCAACAACACAAGAGACAACTCTACATATGGACATCACCAGATGGTCAATATTGAAATGAGACTGATTAAATTCTTTATAATCAAAGATGAAGAAGTTCCATACAGTCAGTAAAAACAAGATCTGGAGCTGACTGTGGCCCAGATCATGAGCTCCTTATGGCAAAATTTAGGCATAAATTGAAGAAAGTAGAGAAAACCACTAAGCTATTCAGGCATGACCTGAATCAAATCCCTTATGATTACACAGTGGAAGTGACACATAGATTCAAGGGATTAGATCTGATAGACTGCCTGAATAACTGTGGATGGAGGTTTGTACACTGTACAGGAGGTGGTGACCAAAACCATCCCAAAGAAAAATAAAGCAAGAAGGCAAAGTAGTTGTCTGAGGAGGCCTTATAAATAGCTGAGAAAAGAAGAGAAGTGAAAGGCAAAGGAGAAACAGAAAGATATACCCAACTAAATGCAGAGTCCCAGAGAACAGCAAGGAGAGATAAGAAAGCCTTCTTAAGTGAATGATGCCAAGAAACAGAGGAAAACAATAGAATGGGAAAGATTAGAGATCTCTTCAAGAAAATTAGAGATACCAAGGGCACATTTCATGCAAGGATAGGTACTATTAAAGGACAGAAACAGCAAGGACCTAAACAGAAGCAAAAGAGATTAAGAAGAGGTGGCAAGAATACACAGAACTGTACAAAAAAGGCCTTAATGACTCAGATAACCACAATGGTGTGGTCACTCATTTAGAGCCAGACATCCTAGAATATGAAGTCAAGCAGACCTTAGGAAGCATTACTACAAACAAAGCTAGTGGAGGTGATGGAATTTCAGTTGAGCTATTTATCCTGAAAGATGATGCTGTTAAAGTGCTGCATTCAATATGTCACCAAATTGGGAAATTCAGCAGTGGCCACAGGACTGGAAAAGGTCACTATTCATTTCAATCCCAAAGAAGTGCAATGCCAAAGAATGTTCAAACTACCACACAATTGCACTCATTTCACATGCTAGCAAGGTAATGCTCAAAATCCTTCAAGCTAGGCTTCAGCAGTATGTAAACCAAAAATTTTCAGATATACAAACTGGATTTCGAAAAGGCAGAGGAACCAGAGATCAAATTGCCAACATCTGTCGGTTCATAGAGAAAGCAAGGGAATTCCAGAAAAACATCTACTTCAGCTTCATTGACTACACTAAACCTTTCATTGTGTGGATCACAACAAACTGTGAAAAATTCTTAAAGAGATGGGACTACCAGACCATCCTACCTATCTCCTCAGAAACTTGTATGCAGGTCAAAAAGCAACAGTTAGAACCAGGCATGGAACAAGGAACTTATTCAAACTTGGGAAAGGATTATGTCAAAGCTATTTATCAACACCCTGCTTACTTAACTTACTTGCAGAGTACATCATGTGAAATGCTGTGCTGGAGGAATCGCAAGCTAGAATCAAGACTGCCAGGAGAAATATCAGGAACTTCATATATCTATATGATACCACCCTAATGGCAGAAAGTGAAGAGGAACTAACAGCCTCTTGATGAAGGAGAAAGAGTAGAGTGAAAAAGCTGGCTTAAAACTCAACATTCAAAAAACTTAAGATTTTGGCATCCAGTCCCATCACTTCATGGCAAATAGGTGGGAAAAAGTGGAAACAGTCACAAATTTTATTTTCTTGGGCTCCAAAACCACTGTGGATGGTGACTGCAGCCATGAAATTAAAAGACACTTGCTCCTTGGAAGAAAAGCTATGACAAATAGACAACATATTAAAAATCAGAGACATCACTTTGCCAACAAAAGTTGGTATAATCAAAGCTATGGTTTTTCCAGTAGTCATGTATGGATATGAGAGCTGGACTGTAAATAAGCCCGACTGTGGAAGGATTGATGCCTTCGAATGTGGTGCTGGAGTAGACTCTTGAGAGTCCCATGGCCTTCAAGGAGATCAAACCAGTCAATCCTAAAGGAAATCAACCCTGAATACTCATTGGAAGGACTGATGCTGAAGCTCTAAAACTTTGACCACCTGGTGCAAAGAGACAACTCATTAGAAAAGACTCTGATGCTGGGAAAGTTTGAGGACAAGAGAAGGGGGCAACAGAAGATGAAATGATTGGATGGCATTACTGACTCAATGGACAGGAGTTTGAGCAAACTCCAGGAGATAGTGAAGGACAGGCAAGCCTGGTGTGCTGCAGTCCATGGAGTCGCAAATTGTTCAGACACAACTGAGCAACTGAACAACAACAGTGACCTTGTAAGATTTCTCTTACTGGCCAATTAATTTAATGCATTCAGTTACATCTTCAGTTTGTTCTCTTAAATTACAGACCTCTTTCTCTGTTTGTGTGTGTATGTCAGGGGTAACACATGCCATGTGGCTTGTGGAATTTTAGTTCCCTGACCATGGATTGAATCTGGGTGGTCAGCAGTGACAGCACAGCATCCTAGCCACTGGACAGCCAGGGAATTCTCTAGATCTTTTTCTTTTATTTGGATAATTTAACAAGTTTTTTCTTCACAGCCATCAGTACAAAGATAAACGTCAGTTCAATTGGCTCTCTCTATAATGAATTTTGGGCTTCCCAGGTGGCACTAGTGGTAAAGAACTCACTGGCCAATGCAGGAGATGCAAGAGACACAGGTTCAAGCCCTGGGTCAGGAAGATCCCCTGGAGGAGGGCATGGCAACCCACTCCAGTATTCTTGCCTGGGAAATCCCATGGACAGAGGAGCCTGGCGGGCTATAGTCCAAAGAGGGGGTCTCAAAGAGTCGGACACAACTGAAGCAGCTTAGCACGCACTCATGATAAATTTTGAATTGAGCAAATATTGTTTACAAAAGATGTCAAGCACCAATGAAAAGGTTTTCAATGAATATCTAAATTAATTAAGAAGTGATGAAGTCATAGAACTCTGCTCAATGTTATGTGGCATCCTGGATGGAAAGGGAGTTTAGGGGAGAATGGATACATATATATGTATGGCTGAGTCCCTTTGCTGTTCACCTGAAACTATCACAACATTGTTAATTGGCTATACCCCAATACAACATAAAAAGCTAAAAGAAAAAGAAGTGGTGATATAAGTAGGAAACAAGCAGAACCTTACTTGTAAGAAGCATTCTGCCCTGAGGATAGTGTCCAGGAAGTTGGCAAATTCTTTTCCATGATCATAATTATTCACCTTGTACCAAATACACTCTGAAACAGAAATATTAAGCATAAGGCTCTGGTTGCACAATAAAAGCTACACAAAACATCACTACAACTCTAAAGTGACAAATAAATGATAAATATAAACAAGCTATCAGTCTCATATATCCCAGCCAACTCAGACTGGAGACTGTAACATATACGTGGAGGTGATAGTGCAATGTTCCTCAAGAACTTGGTAATACAGGGGAAAAGCTTATAGTAAAAAAAAATAAAGTGGTAAAAGTCATACATAATGAATACAATTAGCTTTATGCCACACAGTAATCCAACAGAATGTTTAAATATATGAATTAAAAGCTTGAGAATGCCTAAATTTCAATTAGGGTGAACTGGGGGCAATCTAAGAGTGGTAGAACTTCAGTGAGTGGAAATTTAACTGTATCATACCCTATGTAAAGAAAGACTCTGAGTTGGAGAAAGAGAGTTACCCTGAAACTGACTAAAATTGACCTTAAACACTCGAAGAGTCAGGATTTGCTTATCCAGGAAAGAAATAATCTGATGAACACAACATTATTTTTAGAGAGATTGACCCCCTCAGAGGAAATGAAATGATTGGGTTTTACTATGGCCTGGATGAAAAACTCTCTCACTTCCCTTTCCTTCAGTTCAATATTAAGAAACCTTCTGATGACTAATGTGGTTCCCATATATACTGATAGCAGAGAAGAGTGATTCTAGTTGGCAAACATGAATATTTTGGTCACCACAAGGAATTACTTCTATTATGAAATAATAAGTTGACATTCTGGTTTACACAATAGTCTCAGAGTTTGGTTAGCATTAATCTGATGGTTCTGAGGGCTTAACAGCAAGTTTCTGAACAGACAAAAGCTAGAGAGGGCTTGGACTGTGACAGTCATCAAAGTGGAGGCACCCAGTGAGTTCTGGTGACGATGCAGTAGTGTTTCCTTAACAACACTATCTCCTTCCTTACTTTCCCTTGAAATTAGAACAATGGCAGCATTCAGGCTCTGAATATATGATTATCAGAAAAAAATTATTACAGCTTATGAAGGCTCCTCCTGTCTAGACATTGTCACTCTTTTAAAAGAAACCTATTTCTAAACCATCTTGCTCCTTCTTCATTCATCTAACACTTTAAAAGCATCAATTTTTACCTTCTTGTAATGTTTGACTCAACCAGTGATACAGCCTCAGTAAGACTGACTCATCTCTGACACAGTTAATATAGTGAAGTAGCAGAGAGCTGTTCAGTACTGCGCCCATCTGAGAAGGCAGCTGCAAAGACAGAAAAATCAGTCAACTGTAAGTATATAAAAAGGAGATCAGAGCAACAGGAAATCATCAGATAAGAAATATATAACAAAAATAAAGGCCATGAAGATGAAACGGATTATGCAAATAAGCATGTGGCCCAGTTATATACCTCTAAGCAATGAATGTTCTGTAAGAGTTGAGGGAAGCTTTTAAGCTGTTCTAGTGGAAATGATCCATTGCTACTGAAGTAATCAGAAAGATTCATCCTTTTTTTTCTACTTTCTTTACTGTAGTTACAGGAATTTAGCACTGGTATAATTGAGTGAGAATTCCATTTCTAAAAAGGAAAGATAATGAAACAATCAGTGGATCAAACAGATTACAAACTATAAATGTAAAAGCACTTATTAAGGTGATCTAATGAATGGAGTGTGAATGTGGTTTGCAAAGAATCCTAATTAAAGTAATTAAAATATACTCAGACATCTATAATCTCTTCTAACATCTGAAACCTTATGGTTTGAACTTAACAATAAAGAAGGCTGTGGGGTTTTAAATACTTACTCTTTTTATAGGATAGACATTAGCTAACATCAACTTTAGAGGTTCTGAAGGAAATCCTTGATTCCTTGACCTCAGAGCAAGTAGAGCGGTCTGCCACAGATTCTCTGAATTCTTAAAATAAATCTGAGAATTTGAATATAAAGTACATGAGAGGAGGTATCCATAAGTTGGAACAGTATAAAATCTAAAACTCATTAACTGAAGGTAAATTAATTATGAAATATTTTGCCCCATGCAGGTCCATTTAAAGTATAATCAGCAATCTATTAAGAACACTGAACAGAATCAAAACGAAGTGTTAATCCCTAAAAAACTTCTCAGAAGCAACACTACAATATTAGATCTTAAACAGTATGCTATAAACATTTTAGTCAAAATCTATAAATTAACTTACTCAAAATAACATATTTCTATCCAAATATGACTTATCGCTCCTTAATCCCTTACCTTCTTTTTCATAGGCAAAGATACAGAAATCAAAGTAGGAACAAAGAATTTATACAGTGACAACAAAGCCTGGAGATGAGGCTGCATTCCCTGAAATAAAACAAGAATTTTCAATTCTGTGGCCAACAAAAAAAAAAAAAAAAGAGTAACAATAATGTAAAAAGATTAAATGTATATTCAGATCCTAATTTTATTGTGATATAGCTATAGGAAGATGCTATAGAAAATCGAGGAACAGAAACTCAAAACATTTAAATCAACTATCATAAAGCAACCCTCTCTGACTTGACATGTTCTCTTTTATGATCTTTTCCCATCTTTTACTTCTTCCCTATATTTTCTCTCTTCTCTGCCTGATTAATATGAAATAAAATTAAATTTACACAAAATCATTATTCTTACTATCCTCAGAGAGCTATCAGAAGATACTGCATGCACTCAAAAACCGAAATAGGAAGCTATAAAACAAGAAAGTGAAAGTGGTAGTCGCCCAGTCTTGTCTGACTCTTTGTGAACCCATGGACTACAGCCTACCAGGCTCCTCTGTCCATGGGGTTTCCCAGGCAAGAATATTGGAGTGGGTTGCCATTCCCTTCTCTGGGGGATCTTCCCAACCCAGGGATCAAACCCAGGTCTGCATTGTGAGTTGATTCTTTACCATCTGAGCTACCAGGGGAGCCCCTAATAAAACAAAAACAATCACTGAATTGTAAATACCAACCAACAGGAAACCTCATACTGGGGAAGCACAAATGTGCACGTGTGTTTGTGTTTTTCATGAAAACTGAACGCCTCTATGTAGGCCAGCAGGCTTCAATAATTAGGCATAGGCACCACAACCTCCCTTGGTTTTATACCCAAAGCTTCTGTTACCTGGCAGGTATAGTGGAAATAACAAGGCAAGAGGGTTGTAAGGACAAGAGATAATAGGATATATACTGAAGTTTAAGCATCCAGAGAAGAATGCTTTCCTAGATCACAGCCACAGAATAAATAAGCTAGTCACTTTAATAAAATAGTCATTTTTTATTACTCCCTAACACTTAATTTCCAGCCATACCAACCCAATTCCATAAACAGTTGCTGCTATTTGATATCTACCTGGCTTTTGCTCATGCTGTTCCCTGCCATGAGGGCCCTTCTTTTCCTTCCTGGCCTAGTTAAATTCTACTCACCATCATCACTCCTCCCTTGACCCCAGTCTAATTCTGATTTTTACTTTGTTGACTCAGCTCCCTAGGCAATAAGTTTCTTGAAGATAATGATGTATTCACTTTTACATCCCCAAAGCCTAGCTCCATACCTAGCACAGAGTACACTGGCCAGTTTTAGGTTGAGTACTTACCATTTTGGCCTGAAGATCAAGCAGTTTTCTCACACGAAACGGTTTGACTAGTGAAGGTAAAGAAAAGAAGTTTGTGATTCAGAATAAAAAGAAAGTTGTCCATTGTAGCTTCTCCTTACAACACATTAAGACTATAATTACCCTGCTCAGTTAAGCCATTAAGCAGATGCTCTTAGGTAAAAATACTAAAAAGCAATTCCCACAAAACCTTGCCATACAACTAATGCTAATAATTAAAACTTTATAAGGGCCAATACAAATGCTAATTCCATAGAGTGAATGTAATACAATTGGAAAGAAAATACTCACCATTCTCTTTTTTGGTAAGTAAATATAACAAATGGCAGACATAAGGGCACTGTCAAAATATAAAAATTAAAAGAAAAAAATGACAACATATCTTGAAGAGAGCAACAATGCATTTTCCTTAAATGTCAATCCTACAATGATTAAGTAAAAAGGCTTCAGGACTTGACTGAACAATAGTTTTAATTAGCATGTCTTTATGCTATTTTGGGGCTTCCCTAGTGGCTGGTAAAGAATCTGCCTGCAATGTGGGAGACCTACGTTCAATCCCTGGGTGGGAAAGATCCCATGGAGAAGGGAAAGGCTACTCACTCCAGTATTCTGGCCTGGAGAATTCCATGGACTGTATAGTTCATGGAGTCACAAAGAGTTGGACATTACTGAGTGACTTTCTACACTATTTTTAAAGTTATCTTTGGAATACAACAATGCAGACAACTTGAAAACCAGAAACAGAATCTTCTACCTAACAAAAATTCATGTATTCCTTCTAGTGCGTGTGTACATGCTAACCTTGCCTCAGTCATGTCTGACTCTTTGCGACCCTCTGGACTATAGCCTGCCAGGCTCCTCTGTCCATGGGATTCTCCAGGCAAGAATACTGGAGTGGACTGCCAATTCCTTCTAGTAGTCCACAGCTATTAAGATATAAACTTAAAACTTTTATCCTGATTTCCCACTTAAAAGTATTTTCCCATGTTACTTGGTCTTCAAAATGATCATTTTCAATTATCTTAATATGCCAGTGAATATACCAGAATTTAATTAGCCATTTAGACCTCAGTCTGGCAAAATAGCACACACTCAATAAATCTGAGCTTAAAGTACTGAAGGATTGGTTCCTTATACCACATCATTTTGAGTGACCATTTGTTGAGGTTTTATTCTTGATTAGAGGTCAGCAAACTATAGTTCACTTATTTTTGCAAATCAAGTTTTACTGGAACACAACTGCACTAACTCATTTATGTATTGGCCATGGCTGTTTTCCTGCTACAACAGCAGACCTGAGCAGTTGTGACACAAACTGAGTGGCCTGCAAGCCTAAAATATTTACTTCTTTTTCTTTATAGGAAATCTGCTGTTACTTGTTCTAGAAGAAAACCAAGGAGAGTATCTTCATGACAAGAGAGTAGCAGCTCATTTTTTCCATTAAAAAATGATAACCATAAAATAAAACATAAAAACCCCAATAAATCAGAGTTCATGAAATTAAGAATATCTGTTTATCAGACAAAAAACAATATTCTATTGCAGGAATGGGTAAACAACAACCTGTGGATCAAATTCAGCCCACTGCTGGTCACCGTGAATAGTTTTATTGGAACACAGTCATTTGTTTATTGTTTGTAGCTGAGTTTGCCCTGCACCAGCAGAGTGAGTACTTGTGACAAAGACAGTATGATGCTCAAACCTAAATATTTACTACTTGGCCCTTTAAGAAAAATTTGCCAATACCTACTTTAGAATATAGAAAATTGAAAAAGTAAATTATTAAAGGGGGTGACAGAGGACGAGATGATTGAATAACCTCACTGACTCAATGGACATGAGTTTGAGCAAACTCTGGGAGATAGTGAAGGACAGGGAAGCCTCGCGCACTGCAGTCATTGGGATCACAAAGAGTCAGACACGACTTAGCAACTGAACAACAACAATAACAAATTATTAAATGGGACTAGAGAAGCAGCAAAACCCAAGATTTTTTTTTAAAGAAAGTTATATTTTGGTAGTTATGACTCTATATTTAAAGTACAGAATTCCATATTGCCACTCCTGTACTTAGAAATGAGTTGATAAAGACTGAACATATTTATAAGAAGTGTGAATTTAGGTATAGGATCTTTTTTTTTTTTAAGGGAAGAATACATATTATGACCAAGTTGCCATATTCTACACAAAATATAGTAACTTTCTGTAAAAAAAAATTCACTGCCTCACATCCCTAGGATATGAACCATTGAAAGCTGAAGTGTTAGTCACTCAGTCATGTCCAACTCTTTGTGATCCTATGGACTGTAGCCCAACAGGCTCCTCTGTCCATGGGATTCTTCAGGCAAGAATACTGGAGTGGGTTGCCATTTCCTTCTCCAAGGGATCTTCCCAACCCAGGGATCGAATCCAGACCTTCTGCATTGCAGATTCTTTACTGCCTGAGCAACACAGGGAATGCTGTGAACCATTAGCAATACATGTTGGGTATAAGTGTCACCCTAAGCTCCAGTATTCTATCTGACACTGTCCTTTAATCACATCTAGAAAGGAAAAATTCATGTGCATCTGAGACTTTACAATTGCTTTGCTGACAAATAGCCACTGCATCTCAGTCACTACAGAGTCAAGTGCCCATCAAGTTGTGACTTTTTATTTTTACTTTTTGGCTGTACCATATGACATATGGGATCCTAGTTCTTGATCAACGATCAAACCCACACACCCTGCAGTGGAGTCTTAACCAGTGGACCACCAGGGAAGTCCCAAGTTGTAACTTTTTTTAATGCTTTTTATAGTTAGGATCCTTATTTCTTCTGGGTGATACTTATACAAATGTGTTCAGTTTATAAAAATTGACTGAACTGATTGAGCCCACGTCTCTTTTGTCTCCTGCATTGGCAGGCAGGCTCTTTACCACTGGTCCCAGCTGGGATACTTCAATAAATATTTTTAAAAGAGAAGAAGAAGGAAAAAAAAAAGAAGCCCCCTTCTCACCTGCCATGCTGAGCAAGAAACTCTTTAGTCAGCATCATGAAAACTACTCAAGCATACTGAAATTATTTGACAAACATTTATAAATAGATCTTATTCATTCATTCATGAAAGTATTTATTAAGCAGTAGATAAAACAGACAAAAAGACCTGCTCTTATGAAGTTTACAATGCTAGATATTTTGGTTATAAAAGGTTCAGTCCCTGCCTGAAAGAACTCCTAAGTATGTATCCAAAAGAACTCTAAGCAGGGACTTGAACAGACACTTGGATGGCAATGTTCACTGCAACATTATTCATGTTAACCAAAAGGTAGAAACAATCCAAAAGTTCATCAACAGATAATGGCATATACATACAGCAGAATATCATTCAGTCATAAAAACAAAGTTCTGATATATGCTATAACATGAATGAACCTTGAAGACATGTTAAGTGAAAGAAGCCAGACACAAAAGAACAAATACTGGATTATTCCACTTATATAAGGTACCTAGAATAGGCAAAGCATTATGCTTTCAAGTAAAAAGTAAAGTAAGTTAAAAGAAGCCAGTCAAAAATGACCCCACACTGTATGATTCCATTTATGTGAAATGTCCATAATAGGCAAATCTCTAAAGACACAAAATATATTAGGAATTGCTTGCATGCATTCATACAAAGTTGTTTCAGTCATGTCCAACTCACTGCGACCCCAGTGATGTAGCCCACCAGGCTCTTCTGACTATGATGATTCTCCAGGCAAGAATACTGGAGTGGGTTGCATACCCTCCTTCAGGGATTCTTCCCAACCCAGGGATTGAACCCACATCTCTTATGTCTCCTGCATTGACAGGCAGGTTCTTTACCACTAGTGCCACCTCAAAAGCCCTAGGAGTTGCGTAAGGATCTCTAAACAGAAAGATAGGGGTGATAGCTAAAATGTATGAGTTGTTTTTTTTTTAAGTGTAAGAAGGTCACAATAAAGCAAGCCACATGAATATGTTGGTTTCCCAAGTGGTACACGATTTTTGAAGTGATGAAAATAGTCTACAATTGACTCTGCTCATGGTTGCACATATCTTTGAACATACTAAAACCCAGTAGATTTTACTTTGAGTGCACTGTATGGTATGTAAGTTAAATCTCACAAAGCTGCTTTTAAAAAGTATTCAGAGAGAAAAGAAACAACATATTACAATTAGACTGATTCAACAACAATGGAAAGGAGGTGCCAGTGGAATAATACTGTCAATGTCCTGAGAGAATTTAACTGTCACCCTAGTGTTCTACACACAGCAGAACCAAACTTCTTTTTTTCCCTACATATACATGTATCTGTTGTTTTTCAAATTCTTTTCCTGATTAGGCAGAACCAATTTTCAAGAACATGGGCACAGTAAAGACATTTTTAGGCAAAGACAGAATTTACCATCAAAGATTCTACTCTCAAACTGGGGTGCTATGACAACCCAGAGCAGTAGAATGGGGTGGGAGGTGGGAAGAAGGCTCAAGAAGGAGGGGACATATGTATATCTATCTATGATATACATTGATGTATGGCAGAAATCAACACAATATTGTATCATCCTTCAATTAAAAACTTAAAAAGATTCTACTGAAAGAATATTCTAGGGATTTCCGCAGTGGTCCAGAGGTTAAGACGCCACACTTCCACTGCAGCAGGCACAGGTTTAATCCCCAGTTAGGGAAGTTCTATATGCTGGGTGGTACAGCCAATAAAAGAAAAAAAAAAAACTAAAGAAAATATTTTGAGAGAGGAAAATAATCTCAATTAAAGGTCTGAGATGTAAAAACAAATGATGAGCAAAGAAACTGGCAAATATGTGGGCAAATCTAAACAAATATTAACTGTGAAGAAAATAATAATGTCTACTATGTGTGTATGTGGAGGAGGATGGTGAAGAGTCAGAGCTAAAATCAGATAATATGTATAATCTGGGAGGGATGTGATCAGAGTTAAAGCATTCTAGGGCCCTTTATCTTTCAAGATGAAAATAACAATATTGGTTACCTCTAGACTTTAAGAAAAGCCTTAAAGATTTCAACTGAGAAAAATTATAAATAGTTATTAATTCATTAAAAAATAAACCCATTACATGATAAATGACATATTTTATTAAAAATAACTATATCTTCCAAACAAAAGAAAAATAGTAAGAAGGATGACTTTTTATATATTCTACATTTTTAAAAAAAATTTATTTATTTTTAATTTTTACTTTACAATTCTGTATTGGTTTTGGCATAGATTGACATGAATCCACCACAGGGGTACATGCGTTCCCAAACATGAACCCCCCTGCCACCCCCCTCCCCACAACATCTCTCTGGGTCATCCCCGCGCACCAGCCCCAAGCGTGCCATATCCTGCATCAGACATAGACTGGCAATTCGATTCTTACATGATATTATACGTTTCAATGCCATTCTCCCAAATCATCACACCCTCTCCCTCTCCCTCTGTGTCCAAAAGTCCGCTATACACATCTGTGTCTTTTTTGCTGTCCTGCATACAGGGTCACTATATATGCATATTAAAATAGGTACAATAACAACACCACACACAGAGTATGTAATTTCCAACCAAGAATGGGGGAAAAGCACAATCAATCCAAAATAAGAGGGATGAGGAAAAGAATCAGAAAAAAAGCAGATCATTTAGAAAGCTCAAAATAAGAGATCTCAGGGCTTCCCTGGTGGCTCAGTGGTAAAGAATCCACCTGCCAATACAGGAGTTCCACTCTTGATCTGGAAGATTCCACATGCCATGGAGCAACTAAGCCCATGCACCACAACTGTTGAGCCTGTGCTCTAGAGCCTGGGAGCTGCAACTACTGAAGCCTGTGCATCCTAGAGTCTGTCCTGAGCAACAAGTGAAGCCCACATACCACAATTACAGAGTAGCTCCTGTTCCCTGCAATTCTAGAAAAGACTGTAGCAATAAAGACCCAGCACAGCCCAAAATTATAAAATTAAAAAATAAGGTATTCCTATTTATTTCTACAACATCAATAATCACTACAAAGGTAAATAATTTTCCAGGCAAAAGTGAAAAATCATTAAACAGGATTTAAAAATAAAGTCTGTGCTACACTAAGTTGCTTCAGTCATATCCAACTCTTTGCAACCCTACATACTGTAACCAGCCAGGCTCCTCTGTCCATTGGATTCTCCAGGCAAGAATGCTGGAATGGGGAAGTGTCTAAGACATGAGGGCAAAGGAAGATTTTTCAAAAAACCAAAAGATAGAAATACATCAAGCAATGTTGTTGCTGTTCAGTTGATAAGTCATATGCGACTCTTTGTGACCCTATGGATTGCAGCACACCAGGCCTCCCTGTCCCTCATTATCTCCCGGAGTTTGCCCAAGTTCATGTCCATACCAAGCAATATACTAGCCAAAATAAAGCCTGAGTTGACAATGTCAATATCAAACAAAATGACTAAAATGAAAAGCATTTCTAAAATGCTACTTCATGATACAGGTTTGAATCAGCAGGACAATATGAAAACTATACTTGTGCCTTTACCTAATAATAGACTCAAAATATATAAAGCAAAATTTGACAGAACTTTTTAAGGAAAAACTGACAAGTCTGCCTTCTGAGTGGGAGATTTTCAACATACATCACTTGGTAATTGATAGATGAGCAGCAAGAGCAACAACAACAAATCCATAGGATACGGAAAATTTCAATTACAATAACCTTCATTCCCTTACTCTAGTCTTCAACAACTCACCCCACTGTCACTCTGAATCTTGTCATCACATTGAACCAGTCCCCCCCTGCAATCTTAAACTCCAATGCTACAACTTCTATCATTCCAGTTTTTAATCCTAATGCATGCCTTTAATGTCATCAAAGCAACCTGAAACTCAGCTGTTTGTGCTCCTAATCTGCTCTCTTTTGTCTTCACCTTCTCCCTTTTCTCTCTAGACTTACTGATCCATTAGCTCAGTCACTCTCTTGCCTTCGTGTCCCACCCTGGAGGAACTACGACCCTTGACATTAGTAACATCACAAATTCGTGCTCCCTAAACTTAGAGTTGGACTGTGAAGAAAGCTGAGCGCCGAAGAATTGATGCTTTTGAACTGTGGTGTTGGAGAAGACTCTTGAGAGTCCCTTGGACTACAAGGAGATCCAACCAGTCCATTCTGAAGGAGATCAGCCCTGGGTGTTCTTTGGAAGGAATGATGCTAAAGCTGAAACTCCAATACTTTGGCTACCTCATGCGAAGAGTTGACTCATTGAAAAAGACTCTGATGCTGGGAGGGATTGGGGCAGGAGGAAAAGGGGACGACCGAGGATGAGATGGCTGGATGGCATCACCTACTTGATGGACATGAGTCTGAGTGAACTCCGGGAGTTGATGATGGACAGGGAGGCCTGGCGTGCTCTGATTCATGGGGTCACAAAGAGTTGGACACGACTGAGCGACTGAACTGAACTGAAACTTATCTGGGCCTTCAGAACTGTGTCTCTTAATCTATCTCTATTTCCACCAAGAGCTATTTCAAAATGTATACTCTCAAATATAACATTCTATCTTTTCTTCCTCATTCTCAGCAGAAGACCTTGCCTCCTACTTGAGTGAAAATTTGAGAAAAAAAAAGTCACTAAAACCACTGGGCAGGAATTCCCTCAATCACATCCCTTACTAACTCACAAATTTATGGACATCAACACCCATATCTCTCTTCCTATTGAAAAGAAATCCCTATAACTTTAACCCTGAAAGTGAAAGTCACTCAGTTGTGTCTGACTCTTTGCAACCCCTATGGATGGTAGCCCACAGGCTACAGAGGCTACAAAGGACAGGCTCCTCTGTCCATGGAATTCTCCAGGGAAGAATACTGGAGTGGGTTGCCATTTCCTCCTCCATTAACCCTGATCCCTACTCTTATTTTGATACCACTCCTCTATATTCCCATGGAACTCTGTGGATACTATCACAGGATTTATCACACTGTACTTCTCTCTCCTACTACATTTAAAGATCTTCAAGGCTCAGGCTCTTACTAGGTAGGTTGCCTTAGCAAAGTTACATAACTTTTCCAAGCCTCAGTTGTCTCATCTCTAAAATGGGAATAGCATTTCCCATAAATCCTGCCTCTAGTCACATGACCCTGGATAATTATTTGACTTCTCTGTGCCTCAAACTCCTCCTCTCTAAAATGGGGATAAAAGTGTATATATATGTCACAAAGGCTGTAAAGAGGTTTAAATGAGTTAAAACCACTTCTTATCTGCTGTGTTTTACATTTACAGCACATTTCAGTTTGGCCTAGCCACATTTCCAGTGCTCATTTAGTCACATGAGGTTAGTGGCTACCACACTAGAGAGCACAGTATAGAAAATAGTAGGCGCTAAATAAATGTTTATTTTGAATTGAGGTTAAGAATAAAAAGAACTTTCAGACCCTCAGAACTAGGAAAAAAATACATAGTCTGACATTTCATTTTCTACATTTTAACATCTCTGAAAACAAAACTAATCCTAAAATCAGTATCAGGTAACAATTTTAATGGCAACATCTCATTGTAATGGTTCAAAAGATAATGATGCCTCTTAAAACTGATGGCATCTTAGAGTTGGTGAAATACTGTGTAAAGCACTTGGCGCATGGTATATAAGGCTCATATAAGTTAACTATATGAAGCTTATAGTTAACTTATGTGCTAAGTTGATTTGGTTGTGTCTGACTCTTTGCAACCTATGGGCCACAGCCCACCAGGCTCTTCTGTCCATGGGATTCTTCAGGCAAGAATACTGGAGTGGGTGGCCATGCCCTCCTCCAGGGAATCTTCCCGACCTAGGCATTGAACCCGGATATCTTATGTCTCTTGCATTGGCAGGTGGGTTCTTTACTACTAGCGCCATATGGGAAGACCAATAGTTAACTTATTCTTACTCATATTTGTATCTCCAATACTAGTTCAATGACTCTCACTTTAGTTAATAAATGTTCACTGAGTGAATTTCTACAGGATGTAACCTCAAACTCTGTACATCTAAAGCCAAACATATTATGTTCCTTTTA
Organism: Oryx dammah; assembly: GCF_014754425.2. Taxonomy (NCBI): domain Eukaryota; kingdom Metazoa; phylum Chordata; class Mammalia; order Artiodactyla; family Bovidae; genus Oryx; species Oryx dammah. The sequence continues at coordinate 9,115,587 of NW_024070207.1, forward strand.
AAACTACCTCCTTTTCCACAAATTTCCTTCTATGGTCAAAGGTACCATCATTTTGAACATACTGGCTTACAAACTCTATCTTTATTTCTTGACCTTTCCCTTAATCCAGTTTAGGTACTAGATTATGTCAATTCTTCCTTTACAGTCTCCTTTAAGATTTGTCCCTTCAATTTTTCATACCCCTTAATCTCTGAGAATCTGATAGTGATTCTCAGACTTTTTGGTCTGAAGACTCTTAAAAATTAGAAGATCCCCAAAAGCTTTTGTTTATCTGGTTTATAGCTGTTGATATTGACCATATTAGAAATTAAAGCTAGGAATTTTTTTTAATGTTTAGTAACTCATTTAAAAAATAAACTCATTACATGTTAACCATAAATAAAATATAAAATAACTATATTTTCCCAAAAAAAGACAGTGTGACATAGTTTTACATTTCTACAATCTTTTTAATGTTTCTGACTTAATAGAATATAGATAGATACTCTGCTTATGCATTAAATGTAACAATATATTGTTATGATTGAAGTACATGAAGAAAAGTTAGCCTCACACACATATGTAATTGAAAAAGAAGGAATATTTGAATAGCCTTTTCAAAAAATTGTGGATATTAGTCTTTGATACTTCACCAAAACTAATAAGTGGTAGTCTCTTAGGAAATAGCTGCAATGTGGAGTCTGAAATCTTATCAATGAACTCTTTGTACTCTATTCCATTAAAATTCCTTGATATATCTTGCACTTTGGATGGCTTTTACTCATACATAATTTCAAATGAGATCATTTGGAAATTAGTTATGCCTATCTCCCAAATGTTGACATATTTAATTATATAATTATTAATATAATTATAATCATTATATAATACTAAAAATCACAGTCATTAATATTCTCATTCTCGTCAGCAAAGTCTTTTAAGTATTGGGAAGCTGTCAAGTTCACAATGACAAATACAAATTTTTCAAACTTGTCATTTTTGCTTAAAAGCTCAAATTTTACCACTTGCCAGAAATAGTGCCAGTTGTTTTCTACGAAATGACCAGCTCACTTTGTTCATTTTCAAGAAAACATCTGCCAAATACCAAGTCTGAATAATCATAGTTTATATGTCAGTCATTCTTTGAAGTAAAAATGGTATTCCACAGAATAAAGCAGCTAGTTTGGCTCACAATTCAATCACACAAAGTTCCTTCCCTCATGACAACTGTTGTGCTTTAATATGCAGAAGGGATTTATTTATACTTCCCATTTCATCAGACATTAAAGATATGTCTCACAGGTTGAAGTTTAATATAATGAATTAATCTTTATTGCTTCATTTGGGACATTATTAAGTAAAACTTGCATTTTTGTTTTTTTGTTACAGTAAAGAACACAACAAACCCTACTGCAGTGTGGACTCACTGCCCTGAGTGTGTCAGCAGTTTTATCCATCATCAGTGCAAATGTCAACACAGTGAAAATAGCTATTAACATCTTGATATCGCTATAAAGATAATTTTAACCTCTGAGACCTCCTGAAAGTTTCTCAGGAAGCATCAAAGGATCCACAGAGCATATTTGAGAATTGCTAAGTTTAGGATATCATCATCATGTCAGTCTCCTAACTAGTCTTCCTGATTCTAGCTTCCATCCTAATTTATAATGTTTGGCATTATTAGATACAACTTCCTACAATGTTGCTTTCAACATGTTCTGTCCCAAGTTTTTCAGTCATTTCCCCACTGGATAAAGTTCAAATTCCTTACCATCATATTTAAAGACCGCTACAATTTTTCCTCACCCAATTTTTTCAGCCTTACCACCCACCACTGCCTGACATCAATTGTAATTAAGTCAGTCTGATATATTTAAGGTTTCCTAAAACACAATTTACACAGTTCACAACTTTGCTTGAAATGTTCCTGTCATATCAAACATCAAATCTCAAATCCTACTCCACCTTCATGGCCCAGTTCAATGCCCACGTACTTTATGATGCTTTTTCTAATCACTCTGGTTTACAGTGTTCTTTCTTCCTAGAAATATCACAGCAATTATTATCCTCACATTAACATACACTGTCTTTGATAATAGAACTTACGCGTTGTCATTTAACTTTATGTGCTTCCCTTAGTCTCCAAAATAGATTACAAACCCCTAGAATATAGAAACTCTCAGCTAATCTTTGAATCTTCTACACTGTCTCATATAATGCAACAAACATAGTCAATTTTTGAAAATGAAATCAATAAATGAATTCCCTCCCTTCCCCAAAGCAAGAGAAGTTCTGTTAGATGAATGGTTTACATGGTCTGTGAACTACTGATGGTCCTTGAAAGACTTCCAGGTGGACAGTAGATTGATTTCTTAGAGTTATTAATGCTTTCAATGGGACTAATTATGCTATTTAATCAAAATAAGTCCACTGGCATCTCATGAAAAGTAATCCTCTCCTTCTCATTAATTCTGATGAGGTTTTCACAGTGTTAATCAAGAAACTGTAGAATAAGTGACCCAAAGGACCCTGTTGAAGTGGTTTAAAAGGGAAAAGATGGCAATCACTGCTCTAGATCAGCAAAGAGACTCCAATGTGAACTCAATTCTATCTGTAACAATTATTTCCTTAAAAGAAGATAAAAAACAAATGTGGGGAAAATGTCATTTGTTAATCTGAGAGACGGGTATAATGGTGTTCGTTATGCTACTCATTACATCTTCCTGTTTCATACATTTTAAAATAAGTAAGGAAAGTTGTTTGGCACTTTGAAGCACATATGGTGCATTGATATACAAGCACATATCACTGATCAATGCATAATGCTGTTCAATTTTTACTTACCAGTGCATCATCTTGCAATGAAGCAAAAAAGAAACCATAGAGCAAGTTAATTTGCTCCTTGTGATCAATGAAGTCAAACATTGCAACCAGCCAACGATAAAAAAGCACCTATTGAGAAACAAAATGCTTATCTTTAGAGAAATATAACTGGCAACAAAAGAGCTTAATTACCCCCCTCAGGACTGTTTTAAAAGCCTCTAGCACAAAGAAGGATAACAGATTTTATTTCTCAGTAAAAATTTCTAATTGAACAGAGTTCTTGCATCAAGCTATATTGTTCCAAAACTACAAGCTTTGCACAAAAGGCCACTGCCATTACTTCATAAGTGGCTCTTCCTTGCCAGCGCTTAAGTGGCTCTGAAGGACTTATCATCAAAGTGTTTTAAAAAAAATTACCTTGGTGCTACCAGAACACTTGCCAGCACACAGCCAGGAGACAGCCTTAACCACAGAATCTTCTGATATTAGAGTTGCTGGAATCATACACTTGAATATCCGAGTGTTTACCGCACTCCCTAGAAAGTAGACAAAGTCCAAATTAAACTACATTTTAGGGTCTTGATTGTCCCTTCACTGTAATTAACTCTTGGTCCTAAAACTTTCCCTTTACGTTGAAGGCAATAAAGTAATATTCAATAACTCTTACAGCGAAGGCAATGGCAACCCATTCCAGTACTCTTGCCTGGAAAATTTCATGGATGGAGGAGGCTGGTGGGCTACAGTCCATGGGGTCGCTAAGAGTCGGACACGACTGAGCAACTTCACTTTCACTTTTCACTTTCATGCATTGGAGAAGGAAATGGCAACCCACTCCAGTGTTCTTGCCTGAAGAATCCCAGGAACAGGGGAGCCCGGTGGGCTGCCATCTATAGGGTCACACAGAGTTGGACACAACTGAAGTGACTTAACAGCAGCAGCAGCAGCAATAACTCTTATCATCATTACAAAGCATAGCTTGAAACAAAAATGTACCTTTAACTTCTAATATAAACTATAAAGCAGATTCTTTGGCTCTAATATTTCTATCTAACAATGGAGGATGAATACAGATCTCTTCTTGGAAGGATGAAAATGTTTGGACAATTAGATAGTAGTGATGATTGCCCAACTCTATGTGCTGTGCTTAGTCACTTAGTCCTGTCTGACTCTTTGCAACCCCATGGACTGTATAGTCCATGGAATTCTCCAGGCCAGAATACTGGAGTGAGTAGCCTTTCCCTTTTCCAGGGGATCTTCTCAACCCAAGGATCAAACCCAGGTCTCCCACATTGCAGGCAGATTCTTTACCTTCTGAGCCACCAGGGAAACCCAAGAATACTGGAGTGGGTAGCCTACCCCTTCTCCAGGGGATCTTCCTGACCCAGGAATTGAACCAGGGTCTCCTGCATTGCAGACGGACTGCATTGTAGGCAGACCTGGGAAGCCCACCCAACTCCATGGATATGCTTAAAAAAAAAAAAAAGAAGAACAAAACCAACCCCATATGCTTCCAAAGGGTGAATTTTATGGTATGTGAATTACATCTCAAAAATAGTATTTTACTCCTAAGAAAATTTCAAGGACTTTTAAAAATGGCATAATAGATTCTGGTTTATTTCAATCTACTGTAAGACATCTTACATCAGCTGCTACATTTAAGAACAGATAGATGCATTTGTATTCTCCATCCATGCCCCCAAAGTGGAAAGGATACCAGAATGAAACAACTACCCTATTAGCTGGTAGTACTGTCATTCTATATTGGTCCAATCTTTCCATCATTCTCTGGCTTCCATGCTATTCTCCCATCTGCTAATAGAAGTGATGTTACCAGTAGCTTTGTCTTAATATACACCCTATATCAGCTTCTGCTTATTAAGGCTTCAATAATTTTATATATACATATATTATCAATTTCTTTTTGTATTTAAACATTGTTTTATTTGCATTATACTGTGGTGATCAGAACCATTCACTGAAAAACTAATGTTCTCAACTTCTCATACAAGTAGAAGCCACAACAGTATCTTCGATACATGTGTTTTTAACCAATGTTTTAAAGGCATGGTTCCAAATAGGAAAAGGAGTACGTCAAGGCTGTATATTGTCACCCTGCTTATGTAACTTATATGCAGAGTACATCATAAGAAATGCTGCACTGGAAGAAACACAAGCTGGAATCAAGATTGCCGGGAGAAATATCAATAACCTCAGATATGCAGATGACACCACCCTTATGGCAGAAAGTGAAGAGGAGCTAAAAAGCCTCTTGATGAAAGTGAAAGAGGAGAGCGAAAAAGTTGGCTTAAAACTCAACATTCAGAAAACGAAGATCATGGTATCTGGTCCCATCACTTCATGGGAAATAGATGGGGAAACAGTAGAAACAGTGTCAGACTTTATTTTGGGGGGCTCCAAAATCACTGCAGATGGTGACTGCAGCCATGAAATTAAAAGACGCTTACTCCTTGGAAGAAAAGTTATGACCAACCTAGATAGTATATTCAAAAGCAGAGACATTATTTTGCCGACTAAGGTCCGTCTAGTCAAGGCTATGGTTTTTCCTGTGGTCATGTATGGATGTGAGAGTTGGACTGTGAAGAAAGCTGAGTGCCGAAGAATTGATGCGTTTGAACTGTGGTGTTGGAGAAGACTCTTGAGGGTCCCTTGGACTACAAGGAGATCCAACCAGTCCATTCTGAAGGAGATCAACCCTGGGTGTTCTTTGGAAGGAATGAAGCTAAAGCTGAAGCTCCAGTACTTTGGACACTTCATGCGAAGAGTTGACTCATTGGAAAAGACTCTGATGCTGGAAGAGATTGGGGGCAGGAGGAGAAGGGGACGACCCAGGATGAGATGGCTGGATGGCATCACGGACTCGATGGACATGAGTCTGAGTGAACTCTGGGAGATGGTGATGGACAGGGAGGCCTGGCGTGCAGCAATTCATGGGGTCGCAAAGAGTCGGACACGACTGAGCAACTGAACTGAACTGAACTGAATCACATCCATTCAGTATAACACTGTTCTCAACTTCTCCCGAGAGTAGCATTCTTAGAAATATACAGGTCTTTAAACACTGTCTTAAATGCACTATAGAACGGCGATCACATCCATTCACAAAGATAACACTGTTCTTAACTTCACCCATAAGTAGCATTCTCAGAAACATCTTATACATGTCTTTTATTTTCCTACAGGTGCAGACCTCTTGTTTTTTTCCCTTAGTAAAAACTGTATATATTTAAGATGCACAACATGATGATATGATATAATCAGCCCTCCATATCCTCAAGTTCCACATCTGTGAATTCAACTAAACACAGAAAGTGTTCCTAAAAAATATTACATAAAGTACCAAAGAGCAAAGCTTGAATTAGGCATACACAGGCAACTATTTACACTGCATTTACATTGTATTTACAACTATTTATATAGTTGTATCACTGGAAAAGACTCTGATGCTGCGAGGGATTGGGGGCAGGAGAAGGGGACAACAGAGGATGGGATGGCTGGATGGCATCACCGACTCAATGGATGTGAGTTTGAGTGAACTCCGGGAGTTGGTGATGGACATGGAATGACTGAGTGACTGAACTGAACTGAACATGTAAACACCTGGCAGATACTGTATACCTATTATAGTAAAATGACTACTATAGTCAAGCTGATCAACATTTTATATCCTTACATAGTTACCATTTTCTTCTCTGTGGTAAGAGCACCTAAAGTCTATTCTCTTGCAAATTTCCAATATTCTATACAATATTACTAACTTTAGTCATCATGGTCTCTAGATTTACTTATCCCACATAACTACAACAAAGTGTCTCATCAATTTCTACCCCATCATTTTGTGTTGAAAAAAGGAAGCAGTGATGGCAGATAATGAATCATAAGAATAAAAATCTCTGGTTTCCACTCAGTGGTTTCCTGTTTTTACCTCTCTTCTCCCCTATTCCCATCCCCCAATTCTTGTAAAGTTTATAACAGTCTGACCACTAATACTCTATACATATACCAAATTCAAGGGGAGAATTCTATGTTGAATAGAGTCCTATATTGACTCTGTTCTTACTTCCCAGTGACTTTTTAATTACTAAAGAGTACAAAGTCCCTTTGTACCTAATTGTGACATTTCTAGCATACCTGCCCTTGAATATGCATTTCAACTTAGCAAAGGAGTTACATACAAAGATCTAATAGTGATGGGGGATATTATAGAAATAACTAAAAGGAGAAAAGCAATTAAGGAGGCTACCTTTAATGTCTCCAAATTCCAGCTTAATAGAAAAATGAAATTAGACTAGAAAGTTAGAGATTATTTTTCAAATTGTTATATACAAGTTTCAAAGCCTGAGGCATGCATTTTTAAAAACACATGCATTTGTTACAAGACCTAGCAAACATCACGAAAACCTAATCGTTCATTTCTGAGATATCATAAAAGAGAAGAGAAATTTCAAAGTAGAAAACATCTGTACATTCTATACATGTTTTAAGGGTAGAAGGAATAGATAGAATTGTTCTCGATATACACTAATTAGTTAAATATGAATTCATGGATATTTGTTAGAAGCAAATAATCTGAAACCACTTATAAGAAGACCAATTTCATTAGGTCAAATTTAACTTTCTAGGAAAACAGAGAGCACTAATCAGGTAAAAATAGAGAACTAAAATACCTGGAAGTCATATACTGAATTCAGCTAGTCATGCACCGTTTCTTTAAAATAAACACACATGCCCTTGCAAATGGCAACCCACTCCAGTATTCCTGCCTGGAGAATCCCATGGACAAAGGAGCCTGGCGGGCTAGAGTCCATGGGGTCACAAAGAGTCGGACACGACTGAGGGACAAACACATACCCTTGCAAACATGATAGGATATGCACAAAGGAACCCAATATGCAAAATGATATATTAAGTATCCAATTTTGATAGTTGTCTTAAAGAAAAAAAGTAGAAAATCTGATAGCAGTGTGGTGCACTATGAACACTAGAAGGGGAGTAACGAGACCAGAGTTCCCCAGTTTTAGCTCTGAGATTAAGCAAGACTCTTTATCCACTCTGGGCTTCAGTTGCCTCACATTTAAAATGAGAATGTTCACGGGCTAAAATGCTCTCTAAGTCTAAATTTGGATAAAGGTAGGTTAAAAGGTTCTCAAGTGAAAAGAATAGTGGACAGATACTATTTCTTTCTAAGATTCCCCACCTCCACCCCCATACAAATGAACTTAGAACAGAAAAGGAAGCATTTGCTCAAAAGAAAAGCATCTTAATGGTTAAAGCCACAGACACTGGAATGGAGACAATATCAACAGCAACCTGCTGTCACTGATAAGTGAGCCTAAAGGCAATAAAGTACACCAGCGATCTCTTAATGTGCCTTCCAGCAACACTACTTAAACTATTATCTACCCTTCCTAACAGAAATACTAAAAATTGCTTCCAAGCATTTGGTAACAAGAATCCATTTTAAAAATAAAAATGTGATAACTAGCCATTTTCAGCATATGCACATAGAAACTTTTCGTTAAGGTAGTTTCAACATAGTGAGTCAAAGTGAAAGTCGCTCAGTCGTGTCCAACTCTTTGCAACCCCATGGACTACACAGTCCATGGAATTCTCCAAGCCAGAATACTGGAGTGGGTAGCCTTTCCCTCCTCCAGGGGATCTTCCCAACCCAGGGATCAAACCCATGTCTCCCACATTACAAGCAGATTCTTTACCAGCTGAGCCACAATCGAACTTTGGAGATAAGAAAGGTCCATTTGTATAATCTTAGATTGGTTTTATGAAAAGAATAGGAAAAATATACAGTTCTTTAACTGCATCTGATTCCAATCAACAATGTAATTCAAATTCTGAAAGGCAAAACTAATGCTGAAAAATTTATCCCCGTGACATACCAAATTTGCCACTGAGTGCCACACTTAATAGAATGTCGATTCCTTCTGGAGCTAACCCATTCTTCCATGCCACATTTTCCACAGTTTTCAAGTGTTTCTCTTTATTCTGTGAAGTTTTAATGTGACCTGAAAGAGGAACAATAGGAAACAATGAGAACTTTAAAACTCTCTCACTCCTCAGCCTCAACAGTTACAATTAGACTACTTCAAACCAACAGCTTTATGTAAAAAAAAAAAGTCTTCCTAAAAACCCTTCAAAGCCCTTAAAACTCTAGAATATTTGACAGCAGGAAAACTGAGTCCTGCCCTGGTTTCTTTTTGCTCTAAACTAACTAAAAGCACTGAACTTAAGACTAAGCTGTTTTCAATAACTAAGACAGTGGTTCACAAGGTTTCCTGCACATTTTAATCACTTAGAGAGCTGTTGAAAAATTCCAATGCCCAAGTTGTGTCCCATACTAATAAAATCAGAAAATCTAAGAGTGGATGCCAGGTACCAGTGGTTTCTAAAGATTCTCAGGTAGACTTCCCTGGTGGTTAAGAATCTGCCGTGCAATGCAGGGGACTCGGGTTCGATTCTCAGTCAGGAAACTAAGATCCCACATGCTGCAGAACTACTGAGACCTCGTGCCACAACTAGAGAGTCTGTGAAACAAAAGACCCCACATGACACAACAAAGATCCCGAGCACCTCCTGTGACAAAGCTGCATCCGTGATGCAGTCAAATAAATCAATATTAAAAGAAAAAGATTCTGAGGTAATTTAATCCCAACGTGCAACAGTTTGAAAACCACTCTGCCAGAACATTCTTTGTTGTTGTATCCCTAGTACCTAGCATACTGATATGTAGTTAAGTGCTCAATAAATGTCCATTAAATAAACAAAAATCATGAATGAGCAAAAATATGCTTTCCTTTAAAAATCCTTACCAAAAGAGGCTAGAATTTTTTCACAGGAACAAGCCTTACACAAGGAAAACAATCTCTTACCTTTCTCAAAGTATCTCAATGCTATCTGCAGAGCGTTTTCTGTTTGATCATCAGCACCTTCATAATCTTCCACAGTATTGTTCTGTCCACATTTTGAGATGCTCTTTGAGTCATTTAGGTCCTCTTTTACTCTCCAGGCTGAGAGTCTAGTCTGATAGCTACTACTATTCTGTGAAGTCCTCTTTCGTGCCCAAGAGTTAACTTTCTTTTGAGATGACATTACTGCACATGTTCTATACAAAAACAAGTGTCAAGGTGTCACTAACCAGCCAAACAGTTAGTCCCTTTTTACTCCAAAGACAGAGCACCTAGCATACAAGTACACACAAAAAAATGACAGCAATCCAGGCAACAAAATCTATAGGTTAACTTTCTCAAAAAGCCCTTTGACTTAAAGAGGAACAGAGGAACAGAGAGAAACAGCTCTCCAAGGTAACATTCACCAGCTGAACTGGCCCTGTGGGAGGGGGGAAAAAAGATGGTAAGAGTACAGGGAACATAACAAATTCTCCTAAAATGGCTATATTACATAAGTGAGTCCAATACTAATTCATCTCATGAACTCAATGTTACTTTCTCCACTTCTATTTCTCTCCACTTTGCCTTGATTTTGCTTTTAATCTTTAATGCTGCCTGCCTTGTCAGTGCAAAGTTTAAGACAAACTGGTTGCCAAGCTAAGGATTCTCAGAACAGAAACATGCCTCACTAATTCACTTATTCAGTAAATAATTACAAAGCATCATCTATATGCCAAGCACGGTTCTACTTATCAGGGATAAATCATAAAAGTCAAGGCCTCTGCTATAGTGAAACTTACGGGGGGTGGGATGGGGAGGCGCACGAGAGTCAATAAATAAGTAAATAACTAATGCTGCTGCTGCTGCTAAGTCGCTTCAGTCGCGTTGGACTCTGCGACCCCATAGACGGCAGCCCACCAGGCTCCCCCGTCCCTGGGATTCTCCAGGCAAGAACACTGGAGTGGGTTGCCATTTCCTTCTCCAATGCATGAAAGTGAAAAGTGAAGGTGAAGTCGCTCAGTCGTGTCTGACCCTCAGCGACCCCATGGACTGCAGCCTTCCAGGCTCCTCCATCCATGGGATTTTCCAGGCAAGAGTACTGGAGTGGGTTGCCATTGCCTTCTCCGAATAGTGAACATAATATACAGTGGTGTGATTTTAAAAAGGGGGGGTGAGGTGACAGTGACAAGCTACTGTGGAACAGGTGTTCAGAGAAAGCCTCTCTGATGTGACCTTTAAGCTAAATTCAAATGCCAGGAGGAACCAAATATGTTAAGATCTGGTCAAAGAGTATTTCACGGAGAGAAAAGAGCAAGACATACTAAGATCTTGAAGCAAGGTCTTTGTGTGTTAAACAAACAGCAACACCACCAGTAAGAGGTGAGGATAAGTAGTGGCATGAAAGAGGCACAGAGTAGTGGGAGACAAAGTCAGAAAGGCAGACAGGGACTGCTATATTGGGGTTTGTCAACCAAAACAAGGAGTCTGGATTTTAAGTGTCACAGGCAACTAACCATAAGGGGAAGGGAAGAGTGTCAGAGGGAAAGTGATACCATCTGATTTGTTTTAAAATCGTTTTCCCTGCAGCGCAGAGAATAGAATGTCAGGAGTCCAGGAGTGGAAACAGACAATTTAAAAAGTTTAGCAAACGGCCAGAAGAGATGTGAGTGTGGTCTGAACCTGGCCTAAAGTGTAAACAGTAAGAGAGACAGAAGATGATTGTAATCGTGAAATGTTTTGGAAGGAGATTGATCAAGGCCATAACAAAAGAATTGGATGTAGAGAAAAAGAGAGAAAGCCAGAATGACTTCTAAATTTGGGGCTGCAAATGGGAAAAACGAAAGGAATGGTCGTAATGACACTCAACCCCACTTCCCTAGAACAGATGAGGCCGGAGCAGGAAGGAGAGCAATACGTGTGTGGAGACCACCAGGAAGTTCCAGGTTGCCAGTTGTTTCCTCGGTTCCTGCATAAAAAGGGCGGGCGACCAGCTTCTGGCCCCTTCTAATGGAACTGCCCCATCGCTCCCCAAGAACTCCCCTCTCACAGCCTGCAACAGGGAGCAAACCTGCCCGCGACCACGGACCCACTGGGCAGATTCCTGGTGTGGGGGAAACCCGACACCTCGGAGGACTGCCTTGCTCAGAAGTCAGGAGATTAATTCTCTCCGGTACCTGAGCTCCCATTTTGCCGTTTGTTTAAAAGTACCTTACCTCGTACCCTCCGGGGTCCCAAATCCTCCGGATTCCAAACACCACCTCTCAGATTCAAATAAACAGGCTCCACCCCGCGCATGCGCTTCCGCGGGGACGCGGGCGGTGCCCAGGTGGAGCCATGTGCTCTGCTGAAGCTTGATTGGTTGAGTCACAGCTCACTGGCGCGAGGCGGTGCGCGCGCTGACGCTGACGAAAACTCAATTCCTCAGAGCCGCGCGCCCCACCCGCCCGGGCCCGGCCGTTGCTGCTAAAATCAGTTGATTGGCTGACGTTCCCCTTGTTCTAATATTGTTCGCATTCGTCACTGTGCGTAAAACAAAACGATTAGTGTCTCGGTTCTTGAATTTAACAAGACCAATTATAGCGATCCTTTTGCTCAGGCTGATCCCAAATGTTGGGACTTTGTAGGAAAATATGAAACTGCAAACTTCTCAATAAAGGCTGTTCTCCCTTGCTGGGCAAGAGAATTAAGTTAAAGGGCCTGAGATCTCTGAAGCTGTCTCTAGGAGGTGAGAGGAAAGAACAGCTGAATTGACCTTCTTTTTACCGAGAATGGGCACGCATACCTTCGAGGGTTTGCTGGAAACGGCGTCTTGTATGTAGCTGGCCAATCAAAATGCAAAGGTTCCTAACTTTGAGGAAACGATGGACTTTACAGACACTGGCTAAAACAGCAACAAGGGCTTAGTCTGAGACCTGAGATTAGTCCCTGGTTTAATCTTCCTAGAGTGGGGAGTGGTGAGAAAATATAAAAATTTAGTGACTCTCACAGTTTTTTTTTGAGGCCAAAACATAACCCATAAACTGTAGGCAAAACTGTGGGAGGAAACTTTGCAATCTTAGGGAGAGATGAAGAATCAGATTATGTTGATGTATTTGGGAAACACTACAGCAAAAATGTGAAAGTTGGACTGTGAAGAAAGCTGAGCACCGAAAAAGTGATGGTTTTGAACTGTGGTGTTGGAGAAGACTCTTGAGAGTCCTTTGGACTGCAAGAAGATCCAACCAGTCCATTCTAAAGGAGATCAGCCCTGGGCGTTTTTTGGAAGGAATGATGCTAAAGCTGAAACTCCAATACTTTGGCCACCTCATGCGAAGAGTTGACTCATTGGAAAAGACTCTGATCCTGGGAGGGATTGGGGGCAGGAGGAGAAGGGGACGACAGAGGATGAGATGGCTGGATGGCATCACCGACTCGTTGGACATGAGTTTGTGTGAACTCTGGGAGTTGGTGATGGACAGGGAGGCCTGGCCTGCTGCAGTTTATGGGGTCACAAAGAGTCGGACACGACTGAGTGACTGAACTGAACTGAACAGCAAAAATGGTTATTTGCCACATCTTACATGCTTTTCAAAGTACTTTCAAGTTTAATCATGCATGAAAACTGACTATTCAACATTTTCTATGATAGCTGCTCTTCCTTATCTAGTAAAACTGAAAAATTATTGAGACACATGTTCATAGTTTTAATCATTTCATAGACTCATATGTAGATTGGAAAGAATTTTAAGCTTTCAATCACCTTGTTTTTGTAAATGAAATTGGGGCCCTGAGTGGTAAAATAATTTGCCTCATGTGACAAGTCTGTGGCACTGGAATTTGTGCCAGTTTGTGGGTACATATATAGTGAGACACTCTGGCTCATCTTCATTTATTCATCTGCAATTCTTTTTTTGTGAAATCATTCTTCAACCTTCGCTTGGCATCACCAAACCTGGGAATTGTACTGAGATCTTAATTTTGTGGCTTTCTGTTTCATGTGCTGACATCACAAAATTGTGAGTGAACTTAAATGAGATTAGAAAGTTTGTAACCTCACTAGTATATTATTGTACTCACCCTTGTCTTTATTTTCCTCCTACATCCACTCAAAAATAAAACAGCCTGAATCCCATGATATGACCCTTTCTTTCCAGACTTTCATTATTTGTCCAGACTATTTCCTCCAAACTTCAAAAATGTTTATTTTGAAAGAATGAGAGAAATAAGACAGAGGTATCATTTAACAAGAACAATGACACTGAAGAAAATACATTAATTCGTACTCCCCACACACAACACCCCCACCCCTTTCCCCATCCCTGGCACAATGATATTTAAACCATCAGAGCACATCTAACAAGGAGAAGCAGCAGTATATAATGAAGAAAGCAATTTTCATACTGCTCAATCTGACTAACCCATGTCCTTCCCCCAGCTAAACTCCACCCACTGAAAGAGCTGTAGTAGAGCAGACAACCATGGGGGTAACTTGGATCTCTGCTTACACTAGCAAAGTTCAGTGAAAATTCAGTAAGAATAGTGAATCTGATTTGCAGAAAAGACTGGATACAGCTCATCTGTCAAATTTCAGATGATTGAAGAGAACAGCTAGAGTTGGAGATTCACAGACTTCTAATAGGACTAATCTTTGCTCCCTAAACTGCAACAGTGGAGCAGCTGCCAAATATTGGTTAGCTGCTGAGAATAGTGGAAGTGAGGCAGCTTTTGGCTTAAGAAAATCCAAAATAGATGTCTGATAACAAGTTTATTGTTTCAGTTTCCAACTGTGAATAAAGGAGCTTAGTAGGCTGGGCTCCGACAAAGGCAAGGTGAAACTTCCGATTTTATCACTTGAAGAATTAGGCTATCTACTGACTGCATTATTTCCCTTATTTTAATTAAACTCAATATGGAGTATTTACAATTTAAACAACTTTTAAAGTAGAGGTTAATTCATTTTACATGTAACTCGGTGTCTCAAATTGAAGGAACTTTTTCCTAAAGCGGGAGGTTTTTCAGCTTAAACTGAGGGATCCCTGTATCCCATGGGAATACATAGTTTGTTTTATACCAAGAAGTAAGTGGGATTCTCTTTATAGGAGATTTGTTTTATTCTGCCTTCACTAGAATCAGTCTATAAAGGAAAGGTTACCTATGCAGGATTAGTTCAAGATCAGAGCCTTTTCCTTTGCACATGCCTGCAAACACACAGATACACACACCCACACACATCCACACACACACACACACACACAGAGTAAGTAACGTTTACCCACACATAATCTCACAGTCACATGCTTGCTGGACTCCATCTCACAAATACACTTCAATAGTTAGCCATATACATGTACATGCAGCAAGATGTGAGAGTTGCCCCAGAGTGATTAAAGGTGGTGCACACACGTCTATGTGGGGAGGTCATTTTAGGGTATAGGTGTACACAAGCCAATAGGACCATCAACTTGCAGGTTATATGTGTCCTTTTCCCCCAAGATAAATAAATCAAATGAAAAACACACACTGACATCTTCCTGGGTGTCATGGAGGCAACTGCCTGGAAGGTCCATTTTTTGCACTTCTGCTCTCCTACGACAATTTCATTTTGCCCTGAGGGGCCTTCTCGTATAAGGATGGTTGCTCCTCGGTATTCCCGGCATTGCCGTCACTCCCCGCATTCCCTGGTGGAGAGGATTTCTTCTCAGAAGACCGGTCTTCAGGCTTGCGGGCAATCAGCAGGCGGCAGGTGAGCAGGATTCCAAACACCAGGGCATGGGCGTAGCGTTTGAGAGGATCACCGACTAGCTGGTGGAAGAAGAGGACCGCCAACACCAGCAAGAGGAGGAAAAAGTTGGCCACATCTTTGGGACGCCCAGGCACAAGAGTCATGACAATGCCACAGGCCACCTCAAGAGCACCAATGCTTTTGCGGAGGAGAATGGAATTGATCCCCATTTTCTTCAGCAGAGGGAGGGCTCGCACATAGCTCTTGTAAGCACGTTTCTAGAGTGGAATACCATAAAGAAATCGCTGCATTAACCATGATTTTACCATTAGAATGAAGAGCACACAAGCAAGGTCCTTCTTCCCCACCATCCCCTTTTCACACCAGTCAAGGGTATCCTGTTCTTTGTTTACCATGTCCCCTAAATAAGAATCTTATAATAAAGGGAAAAAAGCAAGCAATCCGCTGAGATCCTTGTGATTTAATCCTTAGTAACACCATCAAAGGTAACAGAATTTGACTTTATAGTTTGAAAACATTTTTTTTCTGCCATACCAAGTGCCAGCACTGGGGATTTGGGATCTTAGTTCCAGACCAGGGATCAAACCCAGGCCCTCCTGCAGTAGTGGAAACACCCTTGAAAAAAATTTTTTTCTGATTATAAATCATAAACAACATTAAGAATTTAAAAGAAAATTCATTGGGCCCATAAAAACTGGTAGAGATTAGCCATATCCACATTTTCCGGTGCCTACTTTGTCCAAATGCAGATGCATATGAGCAACAACAAAAATGAAACAAGACAATAAAGCCTCACTAATTTGGACTTTTCTAATTTGGACTTTTTGATAATTCAAAAAATATCTGATCAGAGTTTACATTTGTGGAATCTGTAAAAAAATTGTTTAAAGTGTGCTAAGCAAACAGAAAAATCTAAATGTATGCAAATATTAGCCCCTTATATATCTTTAAGATATAGTAAGCCAAAAATCATTCTTATGGTCATTGATATAAATCCCTGGGCTTTTACAAGACACTGATTAATTTTAATTCAATAAACACTTATTGAATACCTATTATGGATTATGTGATGGAGATATAGAGATGAATATGACAGGGTCAAGAAGCTGTTGTTCTAGTGGGGGGAAACATGCATAAAAACATCATGGAAGCAACATGGTTAGTGGTATATAATAGAGTACTGTATAAGGTCTAATTGTAGCCCAAGGCAGATATCATGGAACAAAGAAGGGAGGCACTGGTTATACTACAAAGTAATAGAATTTTACTGACCTTAGAGTAATAGATAATAATATTTTTCACTATTCAGATGGACCCAATCCTCATCTTGTAGTAAATTGATGAGATTTTATCAAATCTGTTTTTCCTGGTTTTGCCCACTACTTTGTTTTCATGAAGTATCAATTCACTCAATATTTATTAAGTGCCTCCTTGTGCTAAGCATTGTGCTTGGTACTCTGGATTCAGATATCAATCATTCAAAAGCCTTGCCTTCCTAAAGTTTGCATTTATAGGAAAAAAAGTTATGGAAGTACATAAATACAATGTAGCATTATGGTCGTAGGTACAGTGGAGACGCACTGGAGTGGTCAAATTTCCCTAGATGGGGACTGAGAAAAGCTAGAACGGAATCTTAAAGAAGAGCAGGTGTTTGCAGGATCAATAAGGGAAGGCCAGTGCAGGCAGAGGAAGCTGGATGAGTAAAGGCCCTAAAGGACATAATAGACTGGTGTATTTCAAACACTGCCCCAGCTCAGCATAGGTTGGGGGAGGGAGAGGTAACGGGGAGACATGAGACAGAGACGACAGATATGAATCAGATCATAGAGTATAGCATTGTGGAGCTGGACTTTATCTTATAAGCCAAGAGAACAGCATAATTTGCTTTTAAGGAAGATCTCTCTGGAAGTAGCATCAAGGATGGATTGGGAGAGGTATGCCTGGAAGTGAGATCAGGTGAGAGACCTGGACTAGAGTAATGACAATAAGGACAGAGGGAAGGGATGGAGTCAAGGATACTTTGAATGCAAAGTCAACAGGACTTGATGTTTTATCAGATGTGGAAAGGGAGAAGTCAAGACTGCATATGGAAGAAGAGGGGGAAGAGGCAAGAAGGAATGAGGAACTCAGTTTGGAGTTTTTTAGTTGAAGTATCTCTAAGACATCTCTAAGCGGAGCTGTCTCATAGGCAACTCAGTAATAGAGGTCTGGGGTAAAGATACAGAATTGATAGTCATCAGTATTCCCAGGTAGAATGTATACAGTGGGAAATTTTGTGTGACAGACAATTTAATAAGGGGAGGAAGAAGAGAATCCACAACATAGAGGCCAGTGTGGTTAGAAAAGTAGGAGGCAACCCAGGAGAGATGGGGTCATAAGGGCCAAGAATTTTAAGAAGAGAATAGTCAAAAGCACCAGATGCAAGACAAATATTATAAGAATCAGGCAGAAAGACAACTTGACCTGTCGGGAGCATCTGGTGCTTAGAATAATGTTCACACACTCTAGTTTGGAACGAATGTTAAGTCATTTCTCTAGTGAATGTACCTTTATTTCATGGACTAATTATCATGAGTGGCACAAGATAATCCTTTATGAGTACTGTTTTAAGATCCATGGTTTAGATTAAAAAAAAAAAAGCATGGGTTTGGATTCAAACAGGTTTGGCTTCAAATCCTATCTCTGTTACTTTCTAGTTGGGTGCCCCCTGGGCAAATTACTTGCTTCTCTGAGTCTCATTTTCCTGAGCAAAACTGGGACTAAGATGAAATGAGTAAGGCTATGTCCCCTGAGTACAAAATCTAAGGCACCAAAACACTCATTGATTAAGGTAAATAATATCCACACACACAAAAAAAATCACAACTTTAAACAGAGGCAGGATCCGATTTTGCACTTTTACGACCATGCCTCATACCTCTTCCTAAACCTGGCCCTGTCAGATCCTGTCTTAGTTGTCTTTATTTACCTTTATTCACCTCTGACTGGTTTCATCTCCTTGCTCACAGCATTCTCATTTTTGGTGTATCCTTGACTCTTGAAGCTTCCAAATAATTTGGGTTCCTTGGTAGCTCAGACGGTAAAGAATCTGCCTGCAATGTAGGAGACCCAGGTTTGATCCCTGGGTCAGGAAGATCCCCTGGAGAAGGGAATGACCACCCACTCCACTATTCTTGCCTGGAGAATCCCATGGACAGAGGAGCCTGGCGGTCTACAGTCCATGGGGTCACAAAGAGTTGGACACAACTGAGCAACTTTCACTTCAATCACCTCTAGTCCCTACCCTGTTACTGAGCATATAAGAAAACTCAAAGTATCAGTCCTTCCTCCTCCATCTCATTTTAGGTTAAATCAGGGATTTTCAGAGAAAAATTAGGAGAGGTTGACCAGCAGGATGAGTAAAACCCTGGGTTTAACTGAGCTAGACACATGTGGATCAGAGTTGAGTCAAGGGATAGGGCATCTGGTGGTTTCCTCTTACTATTAGCCTAGATGCCACCTGCTCACTCTCTGTCCCTCTACACTCTGGTGATGGTAGCCGGGGGACATGAGGGAAAGAAATCTTGACCCAAGAGTTTTTCTTATCACTCTGAAGGTAGGACTTTTTCTAATTAGCAACACAAAGCTCCCCAAGAGGCAGATCCTAAATCCTAAGTGTAACCTTCTAACATAATAAACACAGGAAGTAGGATGAGTTTCTTACAATCAGTTCAGAGTAAAGATTTCTAGATGCTGACTGAGTGGCTTCTGGAAACATTCCTTTGTTTTGCCTAGGGATAACCACCCATCTCCTCCTGGGGCAGTGGCCGAGAGGAGCAACCCAATGTCCAAGGAGTGGTGGCTTCACGGGCACAGGAGGGCTGAGAGGACCTATTCCACATTCAAGGTCAGGAGGGGCAGTGGTGAGGAGATACCCTTCATCCAAGGTAAGGAGCAGCAGCTGTGCTTTGCTGGAGCAGCTGTGAAAGATACCCCACATCCAAGGTACGAGAAACCCAAGTAAGATGGTAGGTGTTGCAAGAGGGCATCAGAGGGCAGACACACTGGAACCATACTCACAGAAAACTAGTCAATCTAATCACACTAGGACCACAGCCTTGTCTAACTCAGTGAAACTAAGCTATGCCCTGTGGGGCCACCCAAGACAGGTGGGTTGTGGGGGAGAGGTCTGACAGAATGTGGTCCACTGGAGAAGGGAATGGCAAACCACTTCAGTATTCTTGCCTTGAGAACCCCATGAACAGTATGAAAAGGCAAAATGATAGGATACCAAAAGAGGAACTCCCCAGGTCATTAGGTGCCCAATATGCTACTGGAGATCAGTAGAGAAAAAAACTCCAGAAAGAATGAAGGGAAGGAGCCAAAGCAGAAACAATACCCAGCTGTGAATGTGACTGGTGATAGAAGCAAGGTCTGATACTGTAAAGAGCAGTATTGCATAGGGACCTGGAATGTTAGGTCCATGAATCAAGCCAAATTGGAAGTGGTCAAACAAGAGACGGCAACAGTGAAAGTCGACATTCTAGGAATCAGCGAACTAAAATGGGCTGGAATGGGTGAACTTAACTCAGATGACCATTATATCTACTAGTGTGGGCAGGAATCCCTCAGAAGAAATGGAGTAGCCAGCATGGTCAATAAAAGAGTCCAAAATGCAATACTTGGATGCAATCCCAAAAACAACAGAATGATCTCTGATCATTTCCAAGGCAAACCATTCAGTATCACAGTAATCCAAGTCTATGCCCCAACCAGTAATGCTGAAGAAGCTGAAGTCGAATGGTTCTATGAAGACCTACAAGACTGTCTAGAACTAACACCCAAAAAAGATGTCCTTTTCATTATAGGGGACTGGAATGCAAAAGTAGGAAGTCAAGAAACACCTGGGGTAATAGGCAAATTTGGCCTTGGAATATGGAATGAAGCAAGGCAAAGGCTAATAGAGTTTTGCCAAGAGGACGCACTGATCATAGCAAACACCCTCTTCCAACAACACAAGAGAAGACTCTACACATGGACATCACCAGATGGTCGACACCAGAATCATATTGATTATATTCTTTGCAGCCAAAGATGGAGAAGCTCTATACAGTCAGCAAAAACAAGACCGGGAGCTGACTGTGGCTCAGATCATGAACTCCTTATTGCCAAATTCAGACTGAAATTGAAGACAGTAGGGAAAACCACTAGACCATTCAGGCATGACCTAAATCAAATCCCTTATGATTATACAGTGGAAGTGAGAAATAGATTTAAGGGACTAGATCTGATAGATAGAGTGCCTGATGAACTATGGATGGAGGTCCGTGACATTGTACAGGAGACAGGGATCAAGACCATCCTCATGGAAAAGAAATGCAAAAAAGCAAATGGCTGTCTGGGGAGGCCTTACAAATAGCTGTGAAAAGAAGAGAGGCGAAAAGCAAAGGAGAAAAGGAAAGATATAAGCCTCTGGACATGGACCAACAGACTGGTTCCAAGTAGGAAAAGGAGTACGTCAAGGCTGTATATTGTCACCCTGCTTATTTAACTTATATGCAGAGGACATCATGAGAAACGCTGGGCTGGAAGAAACACAAGCTGGAATCAAGATTGCCGGTAGAAATATCAATAACCTCAGATATGCAGATAACACCACCCTTATGGCAGAAAGTGAAGAGGAACTAAAAAGCCTCTTGATGAAAGTAAGAGAGGAGAGTGAAAAACTTGGCTTAAAGCTCAACATTCAGAAAACGAAGATCATGGCATCCAGTCCCATCACTCCATGGGAAATAGATGGATAAACAGTGGAAACAGTGTCAGACTTTATTTTGGGGGGCTCCAAAATCACTGCAGATGGTGATTGCAGCCATGAAATTAAAAGACGCTTACTCCTTGGAAGAAAAGTTATGACCAACCTAGATAGCATATTCAAAAGCAGAGACATTACTTTGCCAACTAAGGTCTGTCTAGTCAAGGATATGGTTTTTCCAGTAGTCATGTATGGATGTGAGAGTTGGACTGTGAAGAAGGCTGAGCACTCAAGAATTGATGCTTTTAAACTGTGGTGTTGGAGAAGACTCTTGAGAGTCCCTTGGATGGCAAGGAGATCCAACCAGTCCATTCTGAAGGAGATCAACCCTGGGATTTCTTTGGAAGGAATGATGCTAAAGCTGAAACTCCAGTACTTTGGCCATCTCATGCGAAGAGTTGACTCACTGGAAAAGACTCTCATGCTGGGAGGGATTGGGGGCAGGAAGAGAAGGGGACGACAGAGGATGAGATGGCTGGATGGCATCACGGACTCGATGGACGTGAGTCTGAGTGAACTCCGGGAGTTGGTGATGGACAGGGAGGCCTGGTGTGCTGCAATTCATGAGGTCACAAAGAGTTGGACATGACTGAGTGACTGAACTGAACTGATAAGCATCTGAATGCAGAGTTCCAAAGAATAGTAAGGAGAGATAAGAAAGCCTTGTTCAGCGATCAATGCAAAGAAATAGAGGAAAAGAACAGAATGGGAAAGGCTAGAGATCTCTTCAAGAAAATCAGAGATACCAAGGGAACATTTCATGCAAAGATGGGCTTGCTAAAGGACAGAAATGGTATGGACCTAACAGAAGCAGAAGATATTAAGAAGAGGTAGCAAGAATACACAGAAGAACTGTACAAAAAAGATCTTCACGACCCAGATGATCACAATGGTGTGATCACTCACCTAGAGCCAGACATCCTGGAATGTGAAGTCAAGTGGGCCTTAGAAAGCATCAGTATGAACAAAGCTAGTGGAGGTGATGGCATTCCAGTGGAGCTATTTCAAATCCTGAAAGATGATGCTGTGAAAGTGCTGCACTCAATATGCCAGCAAATTTGGAAAACTCAGCAGCGGCCACAGGACTGGAAAAAAAGTCAGTTTTCATTCCAATCACTAAGAAAGGCAATGCCAAAGAATGCTCAAACTACCACAGAATTGCACTCATCTCACATGCTAGTAAAGTAATGCTCAAAATTCTCCAAGCCAGGCTTCAGCAATACTTGAACTGTGAACTCCCTGATGTTCAAGCTGCTTTTAGAAAAGGCAGAGGAACCAGAGATCAAATTGCCAACATTCGCTGGATCATGGAAAAAGCAAGAGAGTTCCAGAAACACATCTATTTCTGCTTTATTGACTATGCCAAAGCCTTTGACTATGCCTTAATCTTTGATCACAATAAACTGTGGAAAATTCTGAGAGAGATGGAAATACCAGACCACCTGACCTGCCTCTTGAGAAATGTATATGCAGGTCAGGAAGTCACAGTTAGAACTGGACATGGAACAACAGACTGGTTCCAAATAGGAAAAGGAGTACATCAAGGCTGTATATTGTCACCCTGCTTATTTAAGTTATATGCAGAGGACATCATGAGAAATGCTGGGCTGGAAGAAGCACAAGCTGGAATCAAGATTGCCAGGAGAAATATCAATAACCTCAGATATGCAGATGACACCACCCTTATGGCAGAAAGTGAAGAGGAACTAAAAAGCCTCTTGATGAAAGTGAAAGTGGAGAGTGAAAAACTTGGCTTAAAGCTCAACATTCAGAAAACGAAGATCATGGCATCCAGTCCCATCACTCCATGGGAAATAGATGGGGAAACAGTGGAAACAGTGTCAGACTTTATTTTGGGGGGGCTCCAAAATCACTGCAGATGGTGACTGTCGCCATGAAAGTAAAAGACACTTACTCCTTGGAAGGAAAGTTATGACCAACCTAGATAGCATATTCAAAAGCAGAGACATTACTTTGCCAACAAAGGCCCGTCTAATCAAGGCTATGGTTTTTCCTGTGGTCATGTATGATGTGAGAGTTGGACTCTGAAGAAGGCTGAGCGCCAAAGAATTGATGCTTTTGAACTGTGGTGTTGGAGAAGACTCTTGAGAGTCCCTTGGACTGCAAGAAGATCCAACCAGTCCATTCTGAAGGAGATCAACCCTGGGATTTCTTTGGAAGGAATGATGCTAAAGCTGAAACTCCAGTACTTTGGCCACCTCATGCGAAGAGTTGACTCATTGGAAAAGACTCTGATGCTGGGAAGGATTGGGGGCAGGAGGAGAAGGGGACGACCGAGGATGGGATGGCTGGATGGCATCACTGAGTCGATGGACGTGAGTGTGAGTGAACTCTGGGAGTTGGTGATGGACAGGGAGGCCTGGCGTGCTGTGATTCATGGGGTTGCAAAGAGTCGGACACGACTGAGCGACTGAACTGAACTGAATTGAACCACCCATCATTGAAGAATAGATTTTTATCTATACTATAGTAGAATCTGTGGGCCAAATTCCAGGTCTTTAAATCAAGTTCCTATGACCTCGATGAACACTTTTCTCTCCGTTTGGTATAACTCCATATTACTTTTTCAGTTTATCTAACCTCTGGAACTGCAGCTGTGAATATTTGTATGCAGCAGTTGCCTCCTTCTTTCCTTCTTTTCTCAAGAGGAAACTGCATGTGGATAAGCCATTTCATCACATCTTTAGTTTAAAGCTGAGCAGGTACAGATAGTGTCTCTTCCTCAGGACTCCAGACAATGAACGTTTAACTTGTTAGAGATGGGACTCAGCTTGGATAGGGTCTTGACAGTATAGGAAGCCCTTTATTCTTTCTCCTGTACAGGAGAAAGACATCAAAAGTATCCTACTATTGCCAGCCCCCACAATACTCGGGCCAGGTCACCTCAATTCTAATAGAAGGGTCACTTGTCTTAAGTCTACAGTAATTAGATCTCTAAAGACTTTAATTGTTGTGACAATAAGAATAAAGAGTTAACTGAGTCACTTTATCAAAAGGCTCTCACAGTTCACTTTGTTAGGTCTGTTTCTTTCTCACAGACTTTGGATAGGTCTGTTTCTTTTTCACTGCCATGAGCCAGACCCTGTAACCATAGTTTCCTTATAGTAAAAGGAGAGAGAAGGGTTTAGTCAACTTTTTCAAATACCTTTAGTCAAAGACAGTCATCCAGAAATATCCTTGGGCTAAGATTAGCTAAATTCCAATTCTAGTTTTGCCCCTAAATTGCTTGGAGAAAATTAGTTAAGTATTGTATTACCTCAGTTTCCCCCCTTTTGAAATTAAATGAGCATTTTGGAGATTTGGTCAAAGAATCATAACATCATAGCATCAACCAAGGGCCACATACACATATTTTATCATTACTGAAGCACACAATTAGAAATCCATATATTTGCAAGCCACAGTAATTACTTTAATGATAATAGCAATGATTCAAGCTGGTTCATTTGTATAGTATGAGATGGTATGATTCAGACATGAATCAAACGCATATGGAACCTTTCTTTAGTCATATCTTTTTTCTTTTTATCATTTAGTCTTCACAACACTCCAGGGTTCATGATCTCATATTAATTACATTAAACTTGAACACCTCACAACTGTCTAATAATACTCATCTTCGATTACAGTTAATTACCCATCCAAGCCAGCTAACAGGACAAAATGTGAAGAGAGAGCAAATAATTTGTTCCACTTTAGTTCACTTACACCAGTTAGGTAAACGAAAAAAAAAATAACTTGGCTAATATACTGTATAATTCCATTTATTTGTTGCTGTTCAGTCGCTCAGTCATGTTTGATTATTTGCAACCCCACAGACTGCATCACACTAGGCTTCCCTGTCCTTCACTATCTCCCAGAGTTTGCTCAAACTCATATCCATTGAATCGGTGGTGCCATCCAACCATCTCATCCTCTGTTGTCTCCTTCTCCTCCTGCCTTCAATCTTTCCCAGCATCAGGGTCTTTTCCAATGAGTCAATTCTTTGCATGAAGCAGCCAAAGTAAAAACAGTAAAACTAACTTATATTGTTGGAAGTCGAGATTTATGCAGGGGATGGGTGTAGGTACTAATGGGAAGAGGCCATGAGGGAAGTTTCTGGGATGCTGGTCATGTTCTAGTTCTTGATCTAGGTTACACAGGATTCTTAAAATTCCTTGAGCTGTACACTTAGGTGTACATTTCAGTATGTATGTTATACTTCAATACAGTTTATAGGGGAAAACTATATGAAAGCAGAAGAGGGCACTGACAAAAATATATTTTGGCTAAAAACCTCAGTCTGGTTGCTATATTAGATCATAAAGGCTACATAAGTGCTGAAAAATTTACTGACTCAAGTATGATTTTCCTGAATCTCTGTAGGAAAAAAAAAGCCATATGTGAATCATAGATCATCTCTTAAATGCAATAAAAAGCCATCACATGCTTAATTGCCAAATATCATGTGAACAAAAGCACCTTTTAAGCAGTTCTACTTTCCACTATCATATAATGCCCACCTAAAAAGGAAGCTGCTAACCAGAGTGGATCCCTAGGGTCTGACTTCCAGTCTCAGTCAAAAGTCGCTCTAAAACAAGCACAGCTGTTGACCATTGGAGGCTACAACCTCCCTGGCATAAATTCCAATGTAGTTTAGCTTAGGCTAGCTAGCTGTGTAAACTAAGCACAGTCACTTCACATCTCAGGATCAGTCACCTTTCTGAGGGAATAAACGTATTGTACCACCTCAAAGAACAGTCTAAGCATTGGTAAATTACTATCTTATTATGTAGTTGGAATGCAATTAATAGTGTGATTGGAAGCATAAAAGATCACCTGTGGACATTAAATAAAACCCTGGGGAAATACTGGAGGGCATTTAACTACAAATAAGCAAATCATTCAAATCAACAGTAAACCTTCCCTATGAGGGGCTGCAAAGAAGCAGCAAAGACCTGCCCTGTCTTCTTCAGGGTCAAAAATCCTTTGGCTTCAATGTGACAGTATTTTTGGTGTTTTCTTACTGTTCCATTTGTGGCCCTTTGTGCGTGCAGGATAGAACCACTGCTAGTGAACCCCTGCTACAAAGAGCTGAACACCAGAGAGCAAGTCAACCATTGATATGTTAAACTGCCTAGCAGCATTTGTGTCCTGTCTCCCAATTGCGAGTGAATTAATGAAGGCACTTAGTCAAGGGAGTGGTCAGTCATGTTGCATTCACGTGGGATTTAGAGTACTCTATAGTGACACTTGCTAAATTGGGAGGAGGTATGGAGTGACACATACCAAGCGGGCTATTCAAGAGAGGTATCCAGAAATTCTGCACGAGATCCACTATGCACTACCCAGTAGCGAGTGTAGGGTTTTCTATATTAGCTGATTGCTTAGAGGTCTGTTCACCAACACATGTAAAAATAGCAACCTGCTCTTTTAAATGTCTGATTTCAATCCCTTAAACTGGTCCTTCAAATTAGTCAGGAAATCACTGCATAACATAGTGTGAAATAATATCATCACCTGAATCTAGAGCATTTATTGAACACCTACCATTTTCATATACTGTACTAGATTCTGCCATATGCAACCTCAGTTCATATTTATAACAACCTCCTGTGGTAGGTATTCTCCTCATTTTGCAGATGAGGAAACTGAGGCAGACGCTTCAGGAGTGTCAGGTCTTGAACCCAAACCAATATGACTCGAAGTCTGTACTCTTTCCACTACCCTTTCCTGGCTCCCCCAGTAGAGACGGGAAAGAAGTTCATATTCATTTGTCTGTCTAGTTGTTAGCAGTGATTCTCCATGGACGGGACAACACCTAAACACGACACTAATGGCTTTAGAACAACAACAACAAAAATAGTTGATAAGAACAACAAAAAAATCCAAATAAAAAAAAATTGGTTTCAAAGTAAAATGAAACCCCAAAATATGGGATAGGGACAGTTAAACTGGTACCAAAAAAGGAGAAAGAATGTGCCACATATTTTCAAGAATTGGTCGTAAGTTCTGACATCCAAAAAAGCAGTTGTAACCATTAATGATTCCTCTACTGGGAATATTGAGTCACAGATTTGGTTTGTAATCTCTGCTCCAGCAGCAGCTTAGCCTAGCATCTTGAATAAGTCATTAAACTTGCTCTATTTCGGTTTATCCATCAATAAAATAAGCATAACTTTTAAAAATGAATCTACCTCACTGAGATGTTTTAAACAACAATCATAAACAATAAGAACAACAACAACAACTTGAGATTTTATATAAAAAGCCATTGCAGTCAATACATGACTAACTCCATCAATGCAGAGGAATCACTCCTCAATGGAAAACAGAAAATCCCAGATCATTATCCCAGCTGATCTCTGGTTGGAGTCCTGAGGGGCTGTAACCTGCTTCTAAGAGGCAAGAAATGACTTCTGAACTGCATCATCAAGAGCCAACCAGAGAAATCTGAAGGGTGGTGGCCAGCCAAGACAACGCTACAATGACTCATTCATTCACCCAGCCATTCAACGAATATAAACTGAGCACCTTCTTTGTACTAGAACTGAATTGTCCTCACGTTCTATGGGTTCAACAATAAAGCTAGGCTGGCCCAGGCACAATGCAGTGGGCCCTATGCCATAAAGCCATCTCTAGCCTGGGGCCTAATACTCAATACAGGAGAGAACTCTGGACAAGGGCAGTCTGAAAATTCTCCTCAAGCTTCATAGTACTGTGATGTTTACCTCCCAGCTATAGTTCTTCCATTTCTTCCAGGTGCCCTTAAGCACAGAATTGTGCACACACATGCATGTGCATACATGTGCATGCACACATGCATGCGTGCACACACACACACACACACACACACACACACACACACACACACATGGGCTTCCCAGGTAGCTCAGCTGGTAAAGAATCCACCTGCAATGCAGGAGACCTGGGTTCAATCCCTGGGTTGGGAAGATCCCCTGGAGGAGGGCATGGCAACCCACTCCATTATTCTTGCCTGGAGAATCCCCAATGGACAGAGGAGCCTGGCGGGCTACAGTCCATGGGGTTGCAAAGAGTCAGACACAGACACACACACAGACACACACACAGACACACACACACAGAGACACACACAATCATTCTGTACTGCTATATTTGATTACACCTATTTAAATATCTTCCTTTGTATGATATGGAATCTTCATATATTCTGCCTTTCACTAGACTGTAACAGACAGCTCCACTCCCTGGGAAGAAACCTACTGTAAACCCATTTGTGGCTGATCCTCCTCGTGGGCGCCTGCCAAGCTGATCGGAAGCTTCCTGGTGACTCCATCTTAGTTGGATTGTCTGCAGAACCTTACACTGTACTTAGGGTGCAGCTTGGATGGCCTCTAAAGCAGGGTCCAGGGAGACAGGGAGTATACTGAGGAAGGGTACTATGTCCCTACAGAAAGGGAAAGCTTAAATATACCTAAGACACACACACACATACACAAACATATAAATGTATGTATATATGAAAAGGAAAGAAAATCAAGAGCATATGCATTTATTTACAACCTAACACCAAACTACTACTGCCAAGATAATAGTGGCAATTCCCCTCCACCCTTTCCCTCTGCCTTTGGTGGCTTTTGCTACCCCACCTCCTCTCTCCGATGCAGGCTGTCTTGGATACTCATTTTGACCTGATTTCATTTCCATTTGGTCAAATGTTGTGGGAGGAGGGAAAGCGGGAAAGAGAAACACATTAGGATTTGCCACTGGGGCTAGCCCTTGGCCCTTGAGTACCAGCTGCCCTCCCTGACCCCAAGGTGATCCTGTGATGAGAGAGACATGGGAAACACCAGCTTAAACCCTGAGACTGAAGCCAGAGCTTCTTGCAAACATTTCTGAGTATCTATGTTTTGCCAGGCTTCATCCATTTGCAGCTCACGGTTGAGGGGCTCTGGAAGGCTCCGCAGTGAGCTCCAGAAGAGCTATTTATTCCTGTCAACTGTCAGCATGTGGGGCTATTCCTCCTTGCCTCAGCCCTAATGGGGAGTCCCTCTTGCCTCTTCTCTCCTCCTTCTTCTCTCCTAAGCTCCTTTCCTTCTTGACCTTGAGAGCCTAGTAATGGGTTCCCTCCCAGGACTGGCAGTCTGGCAGAAGCAGTGAAAAGGAGGTTCTCTTCAGCTGGGGTGGGGTAATGAAGAGGCAGAGTGACTGGAGGAGAAGCGAGAGAGCAAGAAAGTGCTGGAAACAGCCCCTGTCATCTCCTTCCTACTGCACAGCCTGGGAACAAGTCCTCTTCATACCCAGCTGGGGAGTGCAGCCCAGCCCCCAGGTTGCAGAGGAGATGTTTTGGTCAGTCACCTTCAGGTGATTTGAACTCTGCAGAGGGGAAACCCTGCAGAGGGCCTGGCCTTGGGCATCCACAGGAGCCAAGATGGGGATTATGGACTATTTTGCAGGAGGGAAAAAGCAGACTGCAGATTAGCCCAGAAACAACACAAAACAAAACATCCAGTTTTCCCTTGAGAGAAGAAGAAGCAGGGTTTCAGTGACCTTTATTTGGGCCAAGTCTGCTTTTGTCTCGAGGATACAGACACACGCCCAGGCAGCTAGGGGAATACCATCCGCTCCCCATCTGGGATGAGGGATACCATCTCCACCCCTAAAAATTGCTTGTATTAGTAGCCCATTCGCCCTCAGCTCTTTCCTCCTTCCCTTTTGTTCTTCCTCAAGATAAATAAACTCTCCAGCTTGCTAAACTCTTAGCTCCAAGGGAAGCAATCAGACTTGCAAGCTGGTTGCCCGGACTTTGGGTGTGCTGGAAGGAGGAAAGGGCTCCTGCCGGTGACAGGTGTTACGCAGGTCTCAGCCCTCGGGTTTACTTGGGGGTGGAGGGTTTACTTGGGCAACCCCTCCCCCAACTGGCATTCAGCGGCTCCCTAACAGTTGTTCCCGGCTAGCTCTCGCTCTCGTCCAGCTGCTCCTTCCCAGCTGCAAAGTTGTTGGGGAGAAGGGAGGGTCCGGGGTGGGGGTAGGGGTGAAAGGGCTGGGACCTTGGACCAGGGAGGAAAGAAGGGGAGAGGTACTCTCCATCCCTTCGGAGTGCGCTCCTCATCACCCGTTTGCTTCACTTACCATCTCACTGTAGGCATCCTTGCTGAGCCTGGGGGTCAACTTGATAGTCCCCATGAAAACAAAGAAGAGTCCCAGGGCCACTGAGAGGGCCACGACGGTTACAGTTCTAGGGGATGCCATGGGGTCACCAAGGCAGGTCCGGACTAATCGTTCTGCTTTGCGCACCCTCTGGCCTAAGGCGCAGGCACTTAGCGCAGAGAGAGCTAGAGGGACACTGCGGAGGCAGCAGGCAGCTAGAATGACAAAGGGAGAGGAGGGAGCTCGAGGGAAAAATTGAGAGATCGAGATTCAACCTCTCACTACAACAATCGCTGGGTCCTAATGCCCTACGCTTGCTCTTCACTGGCCGGAAAGCACAGTCTCGAAATTAAACGAAGTCCCAAACTGAGGTAGAAACTTCAAGCCTTAAATGGAGAAATAGGTAGGTTATGTTGCGAATTCAGTCCCCAGGCTGCCTCTGAAATGAGGAATGAAGGAAGATCATTCTATCACTTCCCCCAGGAGCGCTTTCGATCTCTCTAGTTCTTTAATTATTCACTCTCCCTTTTCAGCCTCTCTCCTCTCCCCTTATCCTTTCTCTCTCCTTCTCTTCCCTTTTCCTTTCCTTCACCAAAACATGAGCCCTTGGAGTTGCTAGTTTCTGCAGTAGGTAACACTGGAGGATGAATCTGCAAAGTTTTCAGGCTTGATTGTTGCCAAAGAAAGCTTTATCTTCCTCTTCCTCCAAGTTTTTTCATGGCTCCTATTGCTCAGGGGTTAATTTCAGAGTTTTAAAATTGACATTTAAGGCCCTCCACATTTGGACCTCTGCCTCTCTTTGGAGGTTTGTGTGTGTTCAGTCATGTCCAGCTCTTTGCGACCCCATGGACTGTAGCCCACCAGGCTCCTCTGTCCATGGAATTTCCCAGGCAAGAATACTGGAGTGGGTTGCCATTCCCTTCTCCAGGGGATCTTCCCGACCCAGGGATCAAACCCCCGTCTCCTGCTTGACAGGCAGATACTTTACCAATGAGCCACCTGGGAAGCCCCTTTGGAGGTTTATCTTCCCACAACCCGCACTGCTACCCCGTCTCCTTTCTACTCCTGGTCCCATTCAACCTGAGATGTCCCACCTCCCCTACATTCGCTTTCCCTGCTCGGTCTCTCTTCACTAGCCATCAGCCTTTCCTTCAGAGTCACCTCCTCCATAAAGACTTCCCTGATGCGCTCCCAGCTGGGTATGATTTCTCCCTCTGACTTCCTGTTCTAGTAACCAAGATTTATTGGCCGTTAACTAAGTGCTAGACTGCCCTTGACTTGTATTAACTAATTTTATCTTAACAACATCAGTAAGCTAGATATGAGTTCCCATTTTATGGATGTCACATTGAGGAAGTTTAATTAACACAGGGAAGTTAATCCAAGTAACTTGCTCTAGAGTATATGCTAGTAAGTGGAGAGACAGAAATCAAACCTGGGCAGTCATTTCCAGAGCCCAGGTTCTCAACCATTCATCTGCTGCCTCTCTGTATAATATTTTGCATCATAAATATGGCACTTACCTGATACTGCTGAACGTTGCAATTACACACACAGATGTAACTTTTTGAGAGTCAGTGTTCATTAAGAGAGAGAAAACAGTCTGGAGTCAGACTCAGAGGTCCAGGGTTTCAATCCCAGCTCTACCACTAATTGTAAACTTGTATAAGTCACTTATCTGAGCCTCCATTTCCACATTTATAAAATGTGAATGAAAATTCTACCTCAAAAGTTTGTTGTAAGAATTTTATGTTCGTAAATTGCTTAGCCCAGTGTCTAGCACAACGAGACCTCAATGGATATGGTTCTTTTCTTGCTTGTTCTGCTTTCCTAATCCACACCACAACTAACTATGACTGTAAGCATTTAGATGGTAGGAATAGGACTTACCTGGTGGTCCAATGGTTAAGAATCTGCCTGCTAATGCAGGGGACACAGGTTCTATTCCTGGTCTGAGAAAATTCCACATGCTGTGGGGCAACTAAGCCTGCATGCCCTAGAGCAAGTGCTCTGCAACAAGAGAAGCCATAGCAATGAGAAGCCCCCACTCGCCTCAACTAGAGAAAGTTCATATGCAGAAACGAAGATCCAGCACAGCCAAAAATACCTAAATAAATAATTTTTCTAAAAGGTAGGAACAACTTCTGCATATCTCCTACAATACCTAGAACAACCCCTGTTGTGCACCAGAGCCTTATATATCTTGACTGGGAAAAATTTGATGAATTTAAATGCA
The DNA here is from genome assembly GCF_014754425.2 of Oryx dammah. Classification (NCBI taxonomy): domain Eukaryota; kingdom Metazoa; phylum Chordata; class Mammalia; order Artiodactyla; family Bovidae; genus Oryx; species Oryx dammah. The sequence goes on from NW_024070207.1 coordinate 9,148,190, forward strand.
GCTATTCTGGGGAGTGGGCTTCCCTGGTGGCTCAGACAGTAAGGAATCCACCTGCAATGCAGGAGACCTGGGTTCGATCCCTGGGTTGGGAAGATCCCCTGGAGAAGGGCA